>NW_009234874.1:0-1399 GCF_000690835.1 Fulmarus glacialis | reverse complement strand
CATTTAGCTCCATGCCCCTGTTTGCGGTGTAAGCTGCTTCCGCAGGCCTGGGACACGTGTCTTCGGAGAGGGGAGCTCTGCCCTGCAAAGAACAGAGCGTGGAGGGGGTCATTTTGGCGGGGAAGGCAAAGAACAGAGAGTGGAGGATGTCATTTGGGCGTGGAAGGTAAGCAGGCGTCAGCCAGAAGCTTAGGGGACACGTCTTACACCACTGCACGGCTGACCCCACTCTTCTCTTCTCTACCCAGAGCCAAAGAGGAGGTTGGACAAGGCGGTGAGGCTCTGACCTGCACGCGGAAAATCTAAAGCCAGAGACCCTTCTCCACCGTGGACACCTTTTATGAGTCTGAGGGAGGAATTTAAGATGGTAAGAGCCCAAACATTTACTGCTCACAAACAGTAAATGTGGCTGAATGTTGACGTGTCAAGATGGGTCCTTGTCTCCCCTGAGGCTACTGCCACTGCGGTTCTGAGAACCTGCAGTAAAGGGAGTCCAAGTCATCAGTGGTTATGAAATACCAAAATGTTGTGGGGTGACCATAAGATGGTGCTTGTGGGTCTTCAGCCTCATGCATGTTCGTCGTCCAGACTCTTGTGAAATGTTAGTTGGATCCCCGGGAACTAGTAACCCCATGAGGAGAGAAGGAGCTGTTTCAGTGACCACCCCTTGTCTCCCCCATGCTCTTTGAACAGCCGAAGTTTAAAGGGCGTCTCAAACATGGCTCACTTTCAGTTCACAGCAGCACTGGGAAGAGAGGTGCTGGTACCGTCCGGGATCAGCCGGCTGGGTCAGGAAGGGACTGCGACGGTGCGTTGTAAAGCCCCCGTATCGTATTTTTTCTGGCCAATACTGTTCATCCAAGCCACAAGCATATAAGGGCATTTAATGGCAGAGGTCCCCACCTCCGTGGCCTCTAGCAGCTTGCAAGACAGCTTGAGTTCAGCACTGCCACCACCCTGGTGAGCGGCACTTGGCAGCGCCGAGCACCAGCTCCTAAGAGCAGTGCAGGGGACGCCGTCAGTGAGGTGACACCCCTTTGCACCCTTGTCCCCGCAGTGCCGGGTAACGCTGGACAGGAGCACTACGTTCCCGGTGCTGCCGCCTCCGGGGGGACGTGTCCCTAGGAGCCGTGTCGTTCCTGCTCTGGGTCCCTACGGGCTCTACATGCGTGGGCGGGACCCACTGCGTGCCTCACACAGCCACACCCCTACTTCTCATCTTCGCATGGTCCAGCTGCCCGCCTTTGTGGTGACACCAAAGACTTGATCTGACGCGAATACTCAGGGCATAGAGCTGCATGCAGCGAGGCGCGGTCAGTCAGCCCTTGGGGAGCAGCTGAGCCGTGCCGGATCCTCGTGGGAGGCCCCGTCAGCGGCTCTGAGACCCTCTCTGCCCTCT
>NW_009234873.1:0-37083 GCF_000690835.1 Fulmarus glacialis | reverse complement strand
ATTTATATTAATATTATAATAATTGACATTGGTATGAAATCCATATTGAAGGAAAAGTTTTCATACACAGAAACACAATCTATACAATTCCTCAACTAAGGAATAGTTGAGGGTTTCCTAAGGGAAACTTAGGGTTTCATTGTAAATATACTACATTTTGCTATCAGAAACATGATGTAAGCTTAATGAAAAAAAAGTTTATACCAAATTGTTTCACTTATAATATCTCCACCTGGTGATTAAAAACATTGCAAACAAGCATACATTTTCTAACCATAATGGACAGACTTGGATACTCTTGTTTCCGTTTCTAGAGTACACAGATATCATGGAAAGGAGTTTACCTAAACACAAAAGACTGGAACCATTCTTCTTTTTACTGACAGCTCTGTTGCCTCTTTCTCTTCTAAGGACCTTCTGACCCCATGGCAACTATTAGCTCCTCTCCCATTCTTAATAAGCATATTTCAGATTAGATAAAGATACACCAACTCAGTTGCCTCGCTGTTTGTAACCTAAGCCACAATTCATGGTAGTTGAAGCACATACTCTGTATTTGACAACTGTAACTTGTTTTAATGTATTTAAAAAGTAAAAATGCCCTCATGGAGGACATTTTATGGTTTTATATTTGAAAGAGGGATAGCGCAATAAAACAGGCAGCTACCTGAATAGTTAACAAGAATGTGAAAATACAATACCAAGGAAACAACACCCCACAGAACTAGTCCTGCCAAATAGAAATAGCATGAAACTCTAGTGCTATACAAGAAGTTCACTGTAACTAATGCTATACAAGAAGTTCATTTTTACTGTGTAAAAAATTGCTGTGGTTTCTCCAGGAATTGAACTGAGCATCTGTGGCTTGAACTTTAGGTATAGGAACAGCAATCCTCAAATAGCGTTAACAAACAGTGCAGGAGGGGTGGATTGTTGGTGGGTTGTTTTGGGTTTGGGGGGCGACTTTTGATGGATTTATCACATTTATTACTTTGTCTGTTGTTAAGGGAATGGAACTGAGGAAGAAAAACAACATAGGAGGATGGACTGAACACGGAGAAATGTTGTTTTATTCTTAGCTTTATTGTGCATTTTCTGTGGTCCTCAGGGCACAGATAAACTTCTGCAAGTCTGCTGTGACTGCCCAGGTATATGTCCTTACACAGTAACAAATACAAGGTGATTTGAGATAGTGTGAAACCTGTTAAGGAGAGATAAACTGAGAGAGGTCTTCATTCCACCTACATTAACTATGCTCCTGTGTAAGCTAACTTGTTGATAATTATGGTTTCCAAGTGCTGAGTAAGTTCGTTCCAGATCTTATGGATTTACAGTCACGTATCAGCATTAAAACAAGTTTATACAAGTCCTTTAAATTAACCTTATCTTTAAAATTTCTCAGTGGTATACTTAAAAACAAAGTGGTTTTGTAAATTCATTAGGCTGTACTGGCAAGAGTACTTTTATGCCTGATAATCTATTGTTTATGTAAATAGAAAAGATATTTCATTGTTTATTTTTACTCTGCCCTTTAAAGCAGAAATAAAAGTAATCATTTTAGGAATTCTGAATTTACTCACTGAAGCCCAGAAACATCCTGTGATATGCTATCATAGACTTTCTTGAAAGTGGGAAAACCTATAGGAGATTCTGGTATCTTCTCAATAAAGTTTCTGAGCAAACATGCTAAGGATTCATTAATGCAAAAAGAAAAGAACATGTCTGCAATTATTCCGAAATTAAGCCAGTATAAACTGAAATCACACTTCAGCGTGAACCAATTGTACCTGCTTTTAAGCACTGCACATGCCTGGCTAACCGATATTTAAGCAGATTGTCAATAACATTTTCAATCTGCAGCTTGTTTTCATCTGCAGTAGTCCAGCTAAAGGAGAAAAGAAGTGACATAACCCCTCAAGTTCTTTTTACATTCACACAACAATTAATTGCTTGAAGCCTGATCTTTGAGCTAGATTCCTTCAAGCGCTTTGTAACTGAACAGCGATCTTGTATTGTTCACAGAGCGCCCATTGTGGACTTCTTCTCAGGAAAGTTGCATGGTGATGCCATGTGAAAAACCCACAGCCTAATGGGATAATTTCTTGCTAAATGAGATGACATTACAAATGTGATTAATATCCAAACAACCTAAAGCCATCAAAATACTGGTCATTTAGGAAAGTGAGAGATTAGGCGATTCTGCTGAACTTTCATGAATTGTTATTCCTGATTATGACAAGATACTAAAAGGGAAAATTTGAAAGTCTCTAAATTATTTCACGAAAATCATGCATCTACGAAACATGCTGCAATTAGATATTCACCCCTAATTACAGAAGAGAAAGTGTGTTAAACCTATGGATGTGCCGACCCTGGGAGGAATGTCTTTAACTCATATCCCTTCAGCTCTTGACACAGGCTACCCGGATTTCCCAATCCATCAGCAAATGTCACTGCATTATTGCTCATCCCTTGGAAGTTCCAAAGGCTAAGTCCAAGGAATTAATGTGAAATGTTGCCTTAATGATATTTCTGCCAGCCTGAGCAGATCCAAGAAATGGAATGATTTCATGTGTTTCAAGCTGAAGCAGTCAGGCACACGCATCTCCTCTAGATGCTCAATTATAAAGCTTTTGCTTTATATTCAATTATACATGAATGGTTACCCAAATGCTACTTCTCAGTGTCTGTCAAGGTTGAAAAAATGCCTCAGAGCCTTAATTTCCTCAGTGAGTTCACTAGTGGGTTAATTAGCATTTGGAGACTAACAGAGACGTTTAGCAGCGGAATATACTATTGGGCATTAAGGGTAGAAAACAGTTATTCATTTTAGCACAGAGGTAAAGAATGACAGAGAACTTGAGTACATAAGCATGTTAAGTAGTATTTCTACTAGTAATAATAAAATTGGGTAAAAGATAGACACAAGAGAAAAGTTTCAGAATCAGTGGGATGTGTGGCACTAACTCTCAATGTTAATGCATTTGTGCACACAGTAATTAAAAAGTGATCAACCAAGGTCTATGAAGCTTTCCGTTGAGAACATTTCACATTAAGTGGTGCATTTTGGAAATAAATTCAGAGTAAGCCATGCATGGAAGTCTTTGGGGCATGCAGAATGCTTTACAGTATGGCTCTCCACGTGTCAGTCTCCGCACATGGGCAAAAAGGGTGCTAAGCCCATCTATGGAAGAAAAGTCTTACTATGCCACAGGCCTCCTCAGTTGTTTTTAGATGCAATTAGTAAGTGTTCCTCACTTGCCTAGTCTAGTTTTACAAACTTAGTTACTTTTTTTAGTACAGAAAGAAAATGTTCTGCAACTCTTACTCCTGGTTGCCATCATTTGTGAAAAAATATCTCCTTTTATACCAAGGGCAGTTCAAATTTATCTTCTCAAATCATTATTAGCCATCTAGAAAACAAGTAAATTCTGATTGATTCTGTCTATCAGAAATATTTAGTAACATCTGTTTGTTGCAGACATGTTTCAGACCTTAAACTTAAGAAGTTTAAGCAAGAGCTTGCTTATTCACATTAACATACTCCTTCCACACAGGTTAATTTGCTTGAGAGCCTGATGAAACTTTAATTGAAGTCAAACAAAGATTTTCATTACCTCCGTTGGAAATTCAGTCAGGCACTTGGTCTGCAAATAACATGGATCTAGACATAATTGGTCATATTCTTCTTTATATTACTACTTACCACATGTCCTGTGACTAACTTTTAAATGACTTGTGTAAGAAACAATATTTGAAAAGGTTGTGATATAATAAGCAAGAACTATTGACATTTCTCTGGAATGTTATTGAACTCAGTGGTTTTCAATGAAAAGGGTGATCTATAGTGGTTCAGTAAATACACCGACTTATGTACGTTAGGAGATTAGTTAAGTAGAATACAATGAACACCCTATAGGAATGATTGTATCATTAACACCAATATGGGTTGCAAAGATTTAAGTGCTTATCTCGGTATACGCCAAATACACAAGCAAATAAGAACAGTGACATATACCAGTGGTCCAGACCCTTCCTTAGGCAGACTTTGCTGCAAATCCACCCCTTCTCCTCAACTCCTCAGTTTCCTTTGTAACCTGCTGGGCACCTTAACATTTCTCCCCATCCAAAAAAAAGAGATGATTCTTATTAAGAATTAAATTCTTATCTTTAATAGCTCATTGGTACTTGGAAACTTCGTTCATGAATTGTTGGAGGAAGCATGCCCTGTGCCTCATATGGCACAGGAGGGACGGAGGGCAGGGGAATGAGTATCTGAGATTTAGTACAACAAATCTCTGCTACACAGGTCCTTCATTGACAGAAGGGCACCGAGCAGCTGCGTCAATCCAAACAATCCTTACCCACTCTGCAGCACCAACCTGACCTCAGGTGCAAGGGACAACTGCGCCTATGATGCCATCTTCAGAAACAAGAAATACCCAGAGAAGGAAGATAAGAAAGTAGTTTATGGGTATAATTGCAGAACAACGCTACTTTCTTTCCTGAGAAAAGGAAACTTTAATTTATACTTGTCAGCGTAAGAAACCCCCAAATTAAACTCACATCCACCTCTGCTTAGCAAAGGATAATACACCACTCCTTGTCCCTATCAGGGCTGTTTGCACTCTGGACATCAGCACAGAGAGAGCCAGAGGTACCATTCGTGGGAAGCATCTGTCCTAGTTGACTGGGCTAGGTGACTAGTGCACGCTTTTCCTGACTAACAAGCTAGCTGCAGTGTAGCGTGCATATCTCTCCAAACTGGCACCTACTAAATGAGATCAATCGCATACAATCCCTGTTTTTTTTGTTGTTGGTAGGGGTTTTTTTGTGTTTTAATACTGTCAATTAAATCATTAACAACAACAAAATATTAGACCATCATGCATTCCAAACCAATGTCGATATTCAGAGAAAATTATTACCTGCTTCTGCAGCTTGTCATTTGGAAGAAATAATACATGATCCACTAACCAAGCAGCGTAACCAAGATTATAAATCAGTAAGATTGAAATCCCCACAGCATCATCTTTCTGTCAGCCTGTCCCCAAGACTCACAGAGTTGCAGGATGTCTGCCAGAGAAGTAGCATAAAATGCTGCAACACAGATAAATAAAATACAGTTATCCCATCTAAAAGTTCAGATATGTTTTTCCCGTTTCTAAAGTATTGTTCCTAAAGTATTGTTTATATATATACACACATTTATATGTCTTGGATCAACATTTCTTAACCTCTTCATTCTGTGTTATCCCCCTGCTTCATTGCTTTATCCAGCTAGGCAAAGTTTCAAGGAGAGAAAGGGAGCGCGCATCTCAGTCACACACCGCAGGTACCACTGCAATATCTTTCCACAGACCTTTTCTTAGATGTTAGCTGGCAAGTTTCAGGTCCTGCTTCACACCTGATTGCAACCAATTAGAGTATTTCCATCAATGAAAAAAAAAAAAAAATGGTTATCCTTCATTCTAATGGTTCATTTTCAGAAGCATCCAACTCACGTGCAACTCATATATCGGGGTAGAGGAAAGGAAGAGGAAGGAATTGTAGACTGCTAACCGATACACAGATGTTCAAGGAAAAGCCTTTTTGCTGTTTGTGCAAAGATTGAGTATGGCTCAATCACTACATCTTAATTTTGTAGGTCTTCAACAGTGATAACAGCTGAATCTCTTATTTTTAGCCTCTTTAAATCCTAAGTCTCTACTTCCAGAGGCATTATCAGTATTAGATACTGGGTTTACTAGTAAACTAAAACAAGTTAGCATTTTACTTTCACCTGGCAATAGACTCAGACTCAGTTCTCTCACTGGCAAGATTTCAGGAGAAATACTTGCATATGGACAACAAGTATGTTTTAAACTCACATTACTGTTCATCTTCGAGCAAAGCATCTAAGCACAGGAATCAACCTTCAATCCTCTACTTAGACAAAATTCCCAAAGTGCATCACATAGAGGTTTTTAAGTCTATGGAAAGCCAGGATTAAAGCCATAAACCTTAAGCAGATCTCAAAAGTGAAAAAAGAAGGACATATGTATTGTTAAAAACAGGACTGTTGAAAAGTCTTTACAGACCAAATATCTTACTTGATGAAGAGATTCCCAAAACAATCCCATGAATAGCTGAAATCACTGTGGCAGTATAGGGCAGGATTTTGCAAACCTTCATTCAGTCATTTATTCCCTATGCGCCAGCTGTGATAATTCTGAAAAGGATTGAATTCACATGGTACTGAATAGTTCTCTGTCCTATAGAGATGTCTGTGGGTTATCTGAAGCAATACAATTATAGTCATTGCAATGAGGAAATAACTTTGTGGTTCTTTATACATAAATGAATTTTAACTATAAAATATTCATTGTATTTTTTGTTGTTGTTGGAGGAAAGAAAATCAACTTGTACAAATGCCTGTTTTAAATCAAAACCCAACTGCTGCTGTTTTTAAAGTTTCATTTTCTTCCCTTTAAAAAATCTGAGATGGATCCCCAAAGACTTTACCAACAAGGGGCAAAACATGCAGGATCAGTCATATATTCTTTGCTTTAGTTTTCTTGCAGAAATCCATGCTGGTTTTTTAAATACATGTTATATTCTGAAGTCTTTTCAAGGATGTCCCCGGTTTTCTTGCTTTTCCTCAAAGGTCCAAAATCCTACTGGTTAGCACTCATGATGGCTGTTCAAAGGAGCAGGATACTTTCCAGCTATTCTGGTGATACGCTACTCGCAGTAAAGTGGTAGTCACTCAAAAGTGGGCGATTAAGAACTGATCCTAAAGTTGGATCCATGAAATAAATATAGTGGTGATCTTTTTTTATGTCAAATCATTGCCAATCAATGTAGGTAAGCCGGCTTAGTAAGAGCTTTCAGACCATGGATCTTTATGAACAGTAAAATATTTAGTAGTGAACAATAAAAGCTACCAAAAAATTATGCGAGGTTAAATCATTAGCTGAATAGCAATAGGCAATAAATAGAGATCTATACTTGTACATATAATCAGGTCAGGTTTGCAGGGGCAGAGAAAAGAAGAATACAAGAAACAAATGTGAATGTTTAAGAATATGCACAGCCATGGCAATTTACAGCTTGCTGCTCCCTCAGATATTGGGGCCAGAGGAGCAGCTATTCACAGCTCATTTGCTAGCTCTGAAAGTGCTGGTGCAGGTAGAGACAAAACAAGGCAGAAATATTGAATCCAAATTCTTTGTTGTGACCTATAAAAAATAGCCCATTAGATATTTTCAGTAGCAGAATAATTCAGCTCGTTCTTTGCAGGCTGAGACATCAAACAGAGAAAATGCTAAGATGACTGCTTGTGAAAAGCAATTATCTTTTTCCACTGAACTAGAAAAACTACACAGAGTTATTTGAGACATTTTATTTAAATTTGCCTTAAATATAAGGTAGATTTTTATTGCAAAATACTTTGCAGCTAATTGTTTTACATAATTTACTCAGGTTTTTTGGCCTTCCACATCCAAAAATCTGTGATTCAGAGCTTATAATGATCAACTGAGTCTGTCTGCTTTTTATTAACACTGTTTTCTATTGAGAAATATTTCAAATCCAGATATCTTCACCATATGACTTTTGACATGTCTTCGTGCCTTTATTTGCCCTGATAATAAAGGTCATCATAGAGTCAAAGAAATGAGGACTGAAAGATACCCCAAGGGCCTGGTGCTCCATCCTTTTCCCCAGTCCAGAAGTCTAGGATGCCTGAAGTCCTACTAGCAAATCTGTTCTCTTATTTTAAGAATAGCATATAGCTGCTGATAGCAGTTTGCATTATTAGACCAAGGACTTTTATATGAAAGGTTAGTAACTTCCATGCATAAGTGGGGAGGTTCCAGCTGAAAAAGACACCAACAGAGCTGGGACTAGTACTAAAGTCTCCAAAAATCTCAGTCCAGTGCTCTGTGAGGCTACAGTGCTCCTTATGCTGGTTTGTCAGTGGGAAGTAAAATCTATTGAAAATCAAACCTTCAGACTCTTCTTTTGTTCAGCTTACATCTCATCAAATGCAAAGGCAATCAGACAGGGAAATTGTAGTGTTCTGGGATGGGATTGTCTTCCCCTTCTTTACTACAGTATCCCCATTTTGGGTGGAAACTTTTCTTGGAAATAGGAGAAATGGATTGATATTTTCCAGAGTGTCATCTTACGGGGCTCTCATTACACCTCTGCTAGTTTTCTTCCAGGCATTTAGAAACTGAGTGATTGTTGCTAACATCATTATAATCTCTTAGCTGAATCTGACTGAATTTGCTAGGCAGCGATGGAAGCAGTGTGTTACCAGCTCTCAGGTCATGCTATACACACATTTGTATTTGTAATACTTGCTAGATCTTAAGGGCAAAACTCAGTTCTCCTGTCTGCAATGCAGTGTTTTAGCTGCAGTGCAGAATCACTAATATCTATTCTCCCTGTCCAAGTCTCAGAGAGGTCAGCTACGATTTTCTGAACATCCCTCTGCAATTGCTTTCCACATTCTAGTGTCTCTTTCGCAATCGGTGTGATTAGAGGGTATGTATTGCCTTTCTATCTGTGCTTATTGCTGACCCAACAGCTCAGTTCCTGCTTTTTCCTATGACTTTTTAATGCACCCTCATTGCTGAGCCTCCAGACACTCTCCCAGCCCAAGTAACTACAAGAGTGACCTATGGTCTTTGACCTCCCTTCCTCCATATGTAGTGAATATCCAACAGTTCATATGTTTTATTCTCTGAAATGCCTTTGGGTCCCACTTTACACTAATTCATGTGAGACCAGAAATAAGCTTCTCTCCTGACAGTTGGGACAATGCTGCCCAGCTACACGGTTCCTTCATTTTTAACCTGTCATGTTGAGGAGTACAGGAACAGCAAGAACTTGGATGGAAATTGTTAGAATTACCTCCTTGTAATATGGTGCTTTCAGATAAACATTTCATAAGAAAACTGGTCTTGTTTTTGTGTTTTCTCACCTTCATTTCTTCCCTTTCGTCTGAAAAACAATGAAAGCATAAAATGGTGGAAGACAGGTTTTTCTTAAATGGAGTCCTGGCAAACATCAGCCCTTTTCCCACAAATGTAAACAGACTCAGTGAGGCAGGGACTCCATTTTTTCTTCTGCTTGCTTTCTTAACTCTCTCCCAGAAGGCCACTCTGGTGAGTAGCTCCTTTCTGCACGTGGACCTGCAGGAGCTCTGTTTATTACTTGGTTTGATTTTTGACCTGACCATTGATGCACATAATTGAAAAGCAGTCTCTTAAGTGCAGAAGGAACCAACCCATAAAATCATGCTTTTTCAAGAAACATTTGTATGGATATTTGTACAGACATATATAGATATATATACACATGCACAGAGAGTGAGAATCCTTTTACAATCCATTTCAATCACTGCTGTTGTATACAAGAAACATGAGCCTCCTTCTCCAGGCAGTTTTTGTATGTGCCTGCAAAAGATGGCTACACAGTACTTTATATAAGTGTAGGTATTGCTAGAAAAAGTGAAATAGTGGGGAATCAGAGTCAGGGAGATCTCTTCCATGAGCAGGCTGGACCAGAGCTAAATGCTGCATTGCACCAACTAAAAGAGGGTGCCTTCCTTCTGCCTGAATTTACCCTCTGCTACACCACTTCAAACAAGAAAACATCTAGGATTATAGCCATGACTTATTCCTGTGTTCTAGTGCTGTGTGCACAGCAAAATTTCATCACCTTAAAAGACTGGCCCTCCAAAAAATGAAGAAACTGCACACATATATCAACTAACTTTTAAAAGGCTTAAATTTATCCATGACATCAACACCGCTTTAATAAAACTTATCAAATGTCAGGTATTTTGTGATGTACCACACTCCCTGAAATGGACTCTGTGCTCAAATGCTTTGCTAAAAAAACTCATTATTGGCAGCACTAAGTATTCATTAAATTATTCTTTAAAGATCAATTAACCAATTGTTTGTGAATACTTAGATATGTGGGATATTTCAATAATTGGAAATTGATCACTGAAGTTATATGTTATTGTTTCTTTTTCATGCCTGGATAAAAATGCAAGTGTTATTGGAATGAATTGCTGCTTTTGCAATTTTTTAAGTTTTCCATAGCACTCAGTCATGGGTGCTAGGAAATCAGTTCCTGTAAATATTAATGTCACCAAAGTGTGACCGCGTGAGAACATAAACATAACAGAGAAAATAGTCTGAGCCCAAACAGAGCAAGTTCATTGTGGAATGATTTAAGTTAATATTACAGAAAGCCTTCTAAAGCGTATAGAAAAGTCTAGAATCGAAGACTTGAGCCTATATTTTACACATGGTGCCGTACGAAGGACAATCTATTTGGTGAAAAATCCCAGAAAATATTTTACAAAAAGACATTTTATTAATCCCAACAAAGAGAAGAAAATTCTGTAGGTTCCCACCAAAATGTTCAAAACAAAACCAAAACAGCATGAGCTGAGAGCACCCTCTTCTGCTCATTATTTTGTTTTTCAGCTTCTAGACAAAATATTTTCTGCATATGTTGTAAAATTCCAGTGACCTGCTCTTTAATTAGGATTACAAACACATAATCTGCTTGGGAGATGAATACAGTAAATTTGTTTCTGCTACAAGCCAACATTTTTACTTTAGTTGTTCTTTTTTACAAAGGTGAAGACACTTCTTCCAGTAACTTTCCTCTTGTATGTTCCAGTTTGACTTCCATGAGGCCATCCAGGGCCAGAGTCAAAGGAGGCAGGTTGATTTTTTACTTAGCTCATGTCACCAAGAGAGCGATTTAAATTCAGCTGAAAAAAATGTTAGTAAGAGTGTATTTACAAAGATGAAAGAAGGAGGAAAGGGTGGGGGGAGAATGAAAGCACGAGGAAGATTAGGGACATAAATATTTTTTCTATAGCTATAGCAGCATCATTTGTAGGGTGTTCTCACACAGGCCAAGCTGAAGACATAAATTTTAACTCCTGCTGTAATTCAGAAAAAAAGCAGAGAGAGCCGTGCCTCTGCCCGTTTACCTCGCTTTCAGTCTCTGAGGACCAGAGAAGAGAAGTAGCTCATGAATATTAGAGCTAATAAAGTCTGATTTTCTCCAGATTTGTTTCAGTGTTGATTGACTCTCATGTCTGGAAGATGTAAATTGTGACTGAAGCTTGTTCTGCATTTGAGGCACTTGGATGTGTTCTCTCCAGTGTGTATTCTCTAGGATTTAAAAAGACTCAAGCTCACACTGTAGGGTTTTTCTCAGTCAGATCTCTCTGACCTGGACATCTATTTTCATAAAGTTTGTAGAAACATCCTATATCTCTGAGATTTCTATTCCTTTATCATATTTGGTAAAAATAAAACAATGGGTTCAAAAAACTAGGTAGCATGGACCAATGGGCGGATATATTGATACATCTAACCTAATACACTCTTCACCCCATCTACTTAAGTCTCTGAAGCTTTTTGTTGGAGAGCCCTTGATAGGCAGAGCTGTGGGTAGAGGTTCCCCTTGGCGTAGGTAGTGATTCAAATCAGAAATGAAACCCAAAGAGACAAGACGAGCCAGCAGCCATGGCCAATAGTCTCCCGCACTGCGGATGAGGCGGTACATTTTGGGGTGAGTGATCCCACCTCTCAGCAAGAGAGGCTTACATACCACCACGCATTCTCAGCATCGCGCACATCGAAAGCCAATAGAAATGAAATTGGAAGATACAGGCACAATCCTATTATGTGATAAGGAGACCAGGGTGGATAGAGACAGCACAGAGATAAGAGGGTCATGAAAACTAACAGAGCAATTTGGATCTGAGAAAGTGGATGCACTACTCACCAGATGCACTCAGCCACACTGGATTGCCAGGTGAGGCTTGTCCTTGTCAAAATATAATAAATTAGCCTCTTCAGCCCCCTCTACATTTAAGGTTCTGGCACGAACCATTTTAGACAAACATAGACTGATGGCTGCAGTGTACACAGGAATGACACAGGACTAGGATGATGCTGAAATATCATCAAAATTGATGATTTTGGCTTGTCCCTCTGTCATGTTTAGTACAGCATGGCAGTGCATCTGGAGACCTGACATTATCACAGAACGATGTAGAGCCTTCTGGGAAGGGAAATGCTAGAGCTAGAATACAGGCATATGCAGAGATGCAAAAGATACAGAAATAGTTTTTGATTCTGCTGGTAAAGAGCTGCGTGGTAATTCAAGCAGTCTGACAGGAGAGAAATCCAACTTAGGCCATTACGTGCACTTGCTTACAGAAAAGGTAACCTACAGCTGGGTTGTAGAAACTAAAGTTCCTAAACTGTCCAAAGAATTTTAAGGTAATACGTGGCAACCCAAGGCAAATGCAACTTTGAAATTATTGGCCCAGATGTGGTAAATTAGAAATTAGGATTTTAGGATATTAGGGTACAAATAAAGGAATTGGCTCTTCTTCCTTTTGGGCTTTTACAGTATATTTGGTTGGAGGTGCATAGTGGGACTGATCAACCACAAAAAATCTTTACCATTACAGTTGCCGTATCACCGCATTTTCCAAAACTTTAGCAGGGCTTTACCCAGCAGCTGGAATGTGCTAGAAAGGACAGTCGCAGAACAAGGAGTTTGGTCATTAGTTCCACCTGAAATAAGACCCTAGCATCTGTGAGCGTATGTGCTTTAAATGGTGCAGGGTCAGCCATGTAGTTGGCATCCATATGGGATCTTCTATGGAAATGTATGGAAATCTCCAGAGTTATCAGTTTTACTATCAGGCTTCACAAAATGTGGACCAGCAGTGCATGAAAAGATTGTTCAGTAGAATTCAAATTATCCTGGGGCATAGGAAGCCTCAGACTTCAAAGTCTTTGGTTATTTGCACATCATACTTTAGCTTTTTCTTTTAAAGAAAAAAAATTACAAGGATGTCTGAATCTTTCATTATGAAAGAACCTCAAAAAGTACTAGGAATGATACTTGAGCACAACACTTATAAAAAGATGATAAAGAATGATGGGGAAAGATAATAAAATTATGCTCAGTCTCTTATTCATCTTTCTGGGAAAGGAGTTGAGAACAAGGTTCAATTTATATTTAGCTACTTAGAAAACTTCTTCAGACCTTAATCTGCTATATTATTATTTTGAAGATTGTGCCATTTTGAGAGGTCAGGACTGTCCGTTCCTCTGTTCTCAGAAATGCACCAAAGGGTTGTCAAGGCAAGCCTTTCAAAACTACAGAAGGATTGGCCCGGATCCCTGTGGCCAACTCATACACTGATAGTATAGGGTAGAAGCTTTTCCTGTAAGTTTTCTTTTCTTCACAAGGGTGGAAAATACCACAGAAAAGGACAGTTATATTCATTAGATATCATCAAAAACATATTGCTGTGAATGGAAAGCACTTTGTTTAGGACTGAATTGGCTACAAGCATAACATAGTTCAGCATATGAGTCTAATGGACTGGCATTTAAATGCATATAATTGAACAGATGGTTCCCTTAGAAGAGACTAATGCAGTGTTACATGATTGTTGTTCACCTTGTTGTGGCACTCATCCAAAGCAGGTGCTTAATAAACCAAGTGGACTGCAATGAACTGTCTCCTAAAGAAACTGGGATATAGAAAAGGAGGAGACGATCCCTTCTCCTGCATCTTTCAAGAATATATCAGTGGGTGCAATGCTAGCTTTCCCCACACTGGCAAATCTCACAAGTTTGCTACTGTTTCTGAGATGCAATGAATGTTGTTTCTAGCAACACCATTAACATCGGCATGAGGGCCAGGGGTATACAAGCTGAGAATGTCAATATGTAATTCAGGTTTGAAATCCATTTTGTACTCTCATGTTAATTTTTTTCTAACTTTGCCAGCTTTTTCTGCTTCCAAAGTGGCCAAGCCCCAGCTAGAGCCAGTGCTATGAGAGCTGCCATTCTGGATCCATTCCTGACCTGCCTTTAAAGCAGAAAAATTACATTCCTCTCCTTTCTGAGAAATCAAATAACCCTGGTATTCAATCTTTTTACTGTCTAGGTTCCAAAAGTTACCTGCTATAGCAAGGGAAGCAACAGTGGTGCAACTGTTTGTGCATTAATACAGATGAAGTTATCCAGTGGTTAAATCTGGATTAAATTTAAATTCAGAGCAGAGTTTGAAAATGAATCAGGGTTATGGTTTCTGTGCACATGTGATGGTGCTAAAATCTTATGGGGTTTTTTTGTCTTCTGAAGTTTTGGCTGTGTTTGATCTGGAATGGGAAAATAGGATCCATTCTGGTTTGGAAAGAAACCCAGAACCCAAATTATATGAGTAAACTCACGTCGAGAGACTGAAATGCCCCCAAATGCCCCTTTACACTTCTCTTTCTGAGGATGGAAAGTTTGACTGTCAGATGGGACTGGGGAAGAAAGATGTCTCCAGATGAAAACTGATGAAAAGCTGAATTTGGCAATATTATTAAAGTGGACCCCTGGTTTTAATTATAAAGTTATATAACAAGTAATGGCAAATCCATTACAGACTTCGAAATCATGTCAAGCTTATCTGCATTAAGAGCTGTCAAGTACCCACTTCTCTACAGCAAGCAGAATCCGCTCCAGTCTTCAGCTCTCGGGTTGAGATAGCTTGTTCTTGCAGCAACCTGTTTAGCAGCCCAGAAAGCTCCCACGGCTCGGTTTCCCACCATTTCAACAAACCCTATTTCAAGGGAAACTTTTCCAAAAAACTTGAACTGGCTTTTAAAATTAATGTGATCCTTGTGTCAACTGTTAGCAGCGTGCCAGTGAATTACCTGGGAACATTTATTTAGGATTCATAAATATATATAGGAAAACAGTTGGTACAGCCACTACTCTGCCTGCCTTGAAGTACTGAGATGCTCTAATACTTTGATTTGAAACATTATAACCTGCAGGAGAAAACCTTGACATAAGGATAGCAGATTCAGGCTTAAAACACAAGGTATTGTGGTCATGAAGTTACTTTGCAGACTGGCAGAATATGTTCATGATTTCAGTGGCTAAAATGATGGAAACAACAGTCTGGGTTTGAGAAGCCTGAACTTTAGTGTGAAAAACAGAAGTCCTCAACAGTCCACCTGACAATGTTGTTTTGTCTGATTTTAATTAATCTGTCACTACAAACGTGACCTAGTTACCACAGTACAAATGTCAGCTTGTAATAGCTTTTCCCTAGAGTCCTCCTTAACTAGCATTTACATTTACATCTGCTCATTCAAATATGAAGAGTAGTTAATTAGCTCCATCTACTGCTGCATGGAGTGAATTGTACCAGCAGCGCCAGTTCTCCGGTAGCCTCTTCAGATCGCACTCGCAGCGGTGTCTTATGCACTCAGCTGCACCACGCCACAGGCAAGAGCTGTTAGCAGAAAGCAGAAGGTTTACATCTTTCTGTTTCTTCTTCTGTTATCAGCTTTTTTTTTCTTTAATCCCTAATCTTTTTGGTAATTTCTTTTTGAATTGCAGGGTGACAATGCGGGGCATCATTTTTTTATCATTTTCCCACGCCAAAAGACATAACAGTTCTCTTAAAATAATTGGCACAAACAATGAAGAGACTTGCAAGGAGGGAAATGGAGCTATTTAAGTTACTGTTGCACTGATAATAAAGAAGGCCACTGTGCTGAAAATGGGTACTCAGATCAACAGATGGATGCCCTTATGTTATGCTTGCCGTATGTGTTGACTGGAGTATTCAGATGGGGTATTTAATAGTTTATGTTTTAAAATAAATGTTCTGATATTCATTTAAAATGCCTTCTTAGTTTATGAGAGAGCTAATGAATGCCTGTTCTAAAATGTCATCTTTCTTAGTATTTCCCTTTTGATTTAGGTGGAATATTTCAAATACTCTCAAAACATCCCAACTAGCATCCCAGTAAGCAGGCTGCATGAGATACTTACCTATGACATAGCTGAATCAGAGAAACGCACCAGATTATTGCCGAAGTGGAAAGGTAGCAAGGATTAATACCTTCAAATATCTAAAATCTCCAAAAATTTTTATTATTATATTTAAAGAAATAGCTCAGCAAAGGATTTTATTTTCATAATAGATTTACTTTTCCATTAAGAAAGAAAATAATACCAAGGAGCTTATTAAGTCAGAGATGTTTTTCTAGCCCGCACAATGCTTAGACACCTGTGAGATGGCTGCTAAACAAAAAGACGAGGCTTGCAGGTATTCCATAGAGGAAGAAAATTTGTTCTTTGGGCTGGCTGCTGCCTTCAGTTACATCAAAAGCAGTGCACCTCCTGCTCACAGCAAAGCACATTACATGAAGGTGCATCATCAGTTCGCACCGATACCCATTTCACCTGCCGCGTGTCCCTGGTTGTACATCTGCCTCAGGTGGCCTCAAAATACAACAGGACATTTCTGAACACAGAGTCAGAGAAGGTCCCTGATTAGAAAACATTCAAATAGAAGTAAGCAAAAGAAAGAGAAGACAATTACCAACCAGAAAATGATTGCAGCAAATCCTTGGTCTTTCCCCTTTACTTTTCACCAGGTATGAAAACAAAGCCATTTTCACTGCCGAGGCTAGCTTTGAGTGCCTCAGCCTCAACTTTGGCCCCTGTTTTTATCTCTAAAAGGGACTTCTCCATCTCTAATTTATCTCTGAATTGTAGCCTTCAATGCATTGTCTGTGAATGCCACTTACTTAGAAGAGCCTTTCCAGCTAACTCCAAGGAATTAGATAGTTTCTGGGGACAGTTTTGTATGTTTGAATGGGATAATTTAAATGCTGTTCTTCATTCTTCACACACCACACTGAAAATCTGTTCCCCTGTCCCTTGGAGGGAACATTATCTACTTACACAAATTCATGTCAAACCAAGTTTTGTTCTTCAAATTTGTAATTAATGCAGTATTATGCAAAGCAGAATCATAAATAATCTGGCTGTGCAGTCTATTCTTTCATGAAAACATGGGGGACTTCAGTGTCTAACTCTGCTTACAATTAGCACATCAAGTGGGAAAACAGATCTTATTATCAGTTAATGCACTGGAAATCAATCCATCCAGACCTTCAACAGCTTTCTTAAAGAATATTTAAGGTGAATTACCTCCAAGTTAATTGCAAGCTACGAAACTCTAAATGCTTACTTCTGTTTGTAGTAAATGTAAATCCCAAATTTAGTATTAACACAACAGGTAACTTGCAACATGTGGATGAACTATTTGAAAAGATTGAGGGTTAATGTAAACTTCAAATTTAAGAAACTAAACACAGAGCTGTACCATATGCCTGCTGTGAATTTTATAGGAGTAAGAACTGGAAAGAGATCTCAGAGTTCAGTTTCACACCTCATTTCCAAGAAAAAAATCTCATAGAATCTGTTCCTGAGTGAAGGGTTTAAGGTTAAATCTGCAACACCAGAATGTTAAATAAAAAACCATACTTTTTCTTGGCTTGTCCTTAACACAGGCAGTCTTTGTTTGATTTCTTGAATGCATTTGCTTCTATATGAATGTCAGAAGAGCCAAGGAACCAAAAGCCGCTAGACTGTTCCTGAAGTCGCATTGCCTCAGTAAGCCCTGCAAGAGGCATTACTGATAACAGTGGAGAAACAAGCTTTCAGTACTCAATCAGTTTAGAAAATAAAAATACTGAGGGGATTTTATTGACCTAATACTTGTTTACCAGTGTGCAATGATTATACCACTTTCACGGAGGTAGTTGTGAGCAGGGGCAAATCTAACCCACAATGGTATTTTCCACTTTTCTTCTTCTCATGTAACGGTGTTCTTCACAGGCAGCACACTGGTAGAAAGGTGTATCAAAGAGTCTCAATATTATGGGCGCTTTTTCATGCATTTCTATGTGTGCAGTGTGTCAGATCATCATAAACGTCAAGGTGCACAGTCTATAAAAGAACACATACACATTTATACATATATATGCAACCCACACATATATTATGGTCAGGAAAAAGGTATAATAATAAGTGCTTCTAAACTTCCAGACTGCAGTGTAAGAAACAGGTTGCCATATCAACAACTTTTGTAATATCTGTCAGTGAAGTAACCACTCAGAAAGACTGTTAACGGTTTTTCATCAAGTGTAACCATCCTCTCATGTGGGTCATAATTTCATCTGTGTGAAACTTTCCCTTTTTTCATCAGGAGTTATTGCATATCCAGTTTTCTTTTCAATTCAAGAAGTAAGTTTTTTCATCTGTACACGAAATTTTTAATGGCAAGTGACTCAAGAGAAATTTGCTAAGCTGAAAATTAAGCATATCAAATTTTTCTTCTGCATCATAGTTACTCAGGCAGTTGTGACTGAGCAGAATACAGAGTATAAACGTCAGGATAAATGGCCATATTCCATTAAGGATTGGCCACACCTAAGTATGTCCTCACTTGGGAAAAACTTCTCTCTGGATCTAAACCTTTTGGCTCCAGTCCATTTCTATGTTCTGCCCTGCACTTATTCAGAAAAGCCATGGATGGCTATGGGAGTTCTGTCTAAAGATGTAGGGAAGAGTCTCCATACATATTTGTGACCTTACAAAGATGAATATATTATTTGTGTTGGTAGCCCATGCCTTCAAAGCTCTTTGTTGCTATGAAGCAAAAACACTTTGATCTGGAATAACACATTTTCTTATATAATCTGGAAAATTTATGCATTATTGACAAAGCTAGAAGGAACTGAATACTGAAAGTATAGCAGGAAAACCACACTTCATTGTTTTTATTTTTAAATGTATTCAATGCAGTTCAGAAACAACTGTAATATAACTCTTATTTTACAAAGTTGACCATTAAAATATTAAAAAAGGACTTACTAGCCTTTGATAAATAGTTTAATATGGGACATGCATGCTAATAGGAAAGTCAGTTTTGGATGACTGTCATTTAACAGTGGAAAAGTGAGTTAACAAGAAACTTTGTAGAAATGCTTGAAAAGATGGCATGTCCTTTCATATCCCTTTATCCAAATGCAATTTCTTCATTCTTCTGCAACTTCCCCTCCCATATCCACTTTCTAAACTTTAAACCAATTTTACACATTAAAATATCTAGAAATACAAATAATATACCCAATAAAATACATTAATTATGATGAATGATAACGGGAAAGAAAATCTGGCATAGTGGTCTATGTGGTAAGGATTTTTAACATGGAAGCAATCAAAGATACAGAAAAGTCTTTTCATTACTGACATTGGTGAACTACAGCCATTGTGTTTACTTCTCTCCCTTTTTCTGTCGATGCTGGTTTTGCTGCTCTTGTTTGAATCGATCTTGTTTATATTGTCAGAGGCACTGCAACTGTTAGCGACTGCTGCCAGGACTCCATTCGTCTCTTCATCAGCCTCTTCATCCTCACCCTGATAGGACACAAAACAGGAGGTACTTAAGTGCATGTTTCATCACCTAGTTACTTTAAAGCTAGAGCAAATAATAGGATTTTTCTTATGACTCCTCCTATAGCTCACTCCTTGATTTCAAGGGCGAGCACCTACATGCACCTGACAGCTCCTTCCAGCTTTCAAAGACTCAATTTACAAGAAAAACACTGACTTAAACAACACCTTACTGCAAAAGCTTTCACAGGACTATCGAGCAA
Organism: Fulmarus glacialis; assembly: GCF_000690835.1. Taxonomy (NCBI): domain Eukaryota; kingdom Metazoa; phylum Chordata; class Aves; order Procellariiformes; family Procellariidae; genus Fulmarus; species Fulmarus glacialis. The sequence goes on along the minus strand of NW_009234873.1, from coordinate 17,510 downwards.
AGCTGGATTTGTTCAAATATGGCCCGCTAAGCTTTACTTGAGACCAGCAAATCCATGAAATGCACAATAAGCTGTCTTCTGCTCAGGGAAAATACTGGCAAAGGTCAGGTGTCTAGAAAGCGGTGTCTAGCAAAGCCCCAGTCTGGAAATGGAGAAGGTGGGGGAGCTGCCAGACCAGCTAGTCAAGCTGGTTGCACCCCAAATCAAGCACCTCAGAATACAAGACACTTTCCTCTGTGCCGCTGGCTACTCTATTCCCGGTGCTTTGTGATGAAAATCAAATTACTTTAAAAAAATTTAAAAAAAAAAAAAAGCACAAAAAAGAGAGGCTCATAAAGAGGGACAAGCCCCACAACTAAATCAATACTAAATAGCTCATAATACTTTCTTTCAAGTCCTGAAACCCATTCTTTAAGTTCAAAGTTATGCTAAGGTTAAGCGCATCTTTATGTGCTTCGCTGCATCAAGACAGCTCTTTGGAGAATGTTGTATAAGCCTTCTGGTGGGTTTTGTTTCTTTGATTAGAAATGGCTCGGAGACATGAAGTTCATGTATGAAATCTTCACCCTTTGAAGTCAGCGGGTTTTCTGTTACTGACTCAGAGGACACGGGATTAGACATCAGCTGCAGCTTCAGCTCTAAACACAAACTTTCTTGAAAATTCTGGGGTATTTAGTTTGGTTTGGGATATTGCAGAGATACCAGCAGATCCAAGCTACAAAGATTGGCTCCAACTTTGTATCTAAACTAAACCTAAATCTGTATAGTTAGAGGAGGGCTCATTTTAATTCAGGCAGGTGTACACATAATTTTAATTTTCTCCTGATGATTTTATTACCTTCCAAATCAGTGAGTTGCATACAAGCAAGAAAAGGCTAAAAATTTATTTGTGAAATGTAGAACGCAGAATCTCTTTCCTCTGACCAATTCACTTTTTCCATTTGCATCATGAGAAGAAATAGATTAGACAAGGAAAACTTTAGAAAAGTTAAGATGTACAGCCCTATGTGTAGCCACACAAAAAGCTCATTTAGAAATATCCCAGATATTAAAGTCAAAGCAAGCTCATTAAGCCACCTGAGTGATCTCCATGCCGGTACAGAATTTCTCTTCTGCCCAGGGTACTTGTAGATGGCACAGTTCTTGAGCCTTTCTCCATGTAAAATTAGTAACGTCCTTGAAAATTAAAGTGGAGTCTGGACAATGTCCTCAGACTGCTGTGAATCAGTGAAGCAGAACAGATGGAGCTAGAAAAAGGGATTATTACTCCTTCTCATTTTCAATTTGCCAAAAAAAATCCAGTATATTTTATCTGAGAGAGATAAATGTAGCTCAACACGTGTCATCCTAAAAATACACTGACTACAAAACCTTGCTCATCCTCCACCTAGCCTCCCGCAGCTACGTGAGAATTTTGAAACTAAAGGCCAGGATGAAATTCTGCCTATAAAGCATTAAGAGGATCAATCCATAAAATTCCAGTCTGAACCTTAAACAATCCCCAGGGTAGTACTAAAACTCAACCCTGGAGTTTTACTTGGGGCCTAGCTCTGTTATAAATACCTAGCTCTTCTGCTTCAAAAAGTTCGGGCAGCTGAGGGAAGCGCTGGGAGCCTTTGTCAGCAGCGCCTGGCACTTGAAACAAGGCACCGGAGCGACAGCCTGATGAATGCACTCGGCGCTTCAAAGGTTAATAAAATGAAGAAACCTGTCAGAAGAGTCCTGACTTTTTTCCACTGCTCTCATTTTTTGGAAAGGAGAAAAAGAGCAAAACACCACCTGTACTTCAAAACTGGCAGTATTTGGGGCATTATACAGTGTAAAAGGCTATTTGTCTCTCAGGTAGGGCTGGCTAAAAGTTGTACAGAATTAGTTTTACTGCAGAGCATGAAAAGGTGTTGCGTACGTGCCATTTTTCTTCTCTCACAACCGCATGTGAACAATTCGCAGGAGGCTGATGCTTTATTAGCCTGTTCTTAACTCCTTTCTGCTCCCCAAGAGGCAGTTATTACTTAAGCGGAAGATACCATCCATGGTGCATATGTACTTGATCCTGTTTGCAGTGTTACAAGGCAGGGCCTTGTAGAGAGACAAATTTACAGCAAAAGTGCTGTATCACATTGCTTCAAAAGGAGAAAGCTAATCTAGAGGAGAACCACAACTGCTAGTTTATAAAAAAACTAGTCTTATAAACTGGGACTATCAAGGGACTTTTCCAACTCACTATGGGGAACTGAATGTGATGAAAGATTAAGCTGGTTTATATTACATAAAAAAATCGTGTTGCAAGTGTTCAACTGTGGCTCTAATTTTAAATGTCACACTAAGTTTTCTCTGGATTCCAGCTGTCAATGAGAAAATGGCAGCTGGCACTAAGAAGGGCTCTGTTTGGATACAAAATTGGTAGCATCCCGGAAAGGTACTGTACATCACCTGAAAAGCACTGTATATGGCACGTGCTACTGTGGCTGCTGTTTATGCTAATCCAAGGGTTTGCTGACATCTAACAGCCAACAGAATTGAGGAAAGCTGTCACTTCCATTGAATAATAAAGACAGTCAACGTTAGAAATATTTCAACCTAGAGTGTTGCACACCCAGAGCTGCTTTGATGTTCAGAAAGACTGCACAATGCTTGCACAGAAATGCCAAGTAAGCTGAACACTGCCTTTGTAACCTTATTTTCAGTTTTCAAACTTTTCTCCTTTCTGACCAAAAGGGAGAGGTTTAGGTGAAAGACAGATGAAGGCCAAGGAGGAATTCTCTGTTTTATAGGAGGGCACAATTCACACCTTTGTATAAAAGAGAGGCAGCTCAGGATTTTGGAGAGGCAGCCTCTCCGTTTAGGCAGGCTGCTATGCAGTTGAGGTGAATGGCACATTTTGCAGCAGGTGGTTCCTCTGCTTTTGCCATTAGCTTTGAAGCTGTCTCTGTGGGTCCTGGTTCACGTGATGTGAGACACTGCAAGAGTGTGGTTATGATGAGCTGTTTCACCAGTTTATATTCTAAACTGGAGACTCCAAGGGCTTCAAAAGAACATGATATGTCAGTGCCCAACTGCTTCAAAGAGCAAAGCAGAAAGCAAACCAGTACAACTAACCTATATAAGGCAGAAGGTTACATTTTCAATGCACCTCTTACATTTATTTACATAATTCTGAGTGCAAATTTTGTATCAGCTTGCATATGGGAATAACAAACTGGGAAGTGAGATTTCTAATTAACTTATGTCCATAAGAGAATATGATAATGAGGAGAACACATTTATGGTGACGATACTCACACAGAAATTTGTTAAGTACCTGCTAGACAGTGACATGAGATTTTAGCTACTACTTCTGTCCTTGCGATGTTTTGGTTTTTACAGTGAGAAATGAGAAGTACAAGTCAGGTGTGCTCTGCATGGCACCCTGCTCAATAAGCGGTGCTTGTCCTTGGCTACAATAGGAAAAGGACATGACAGGCATTTTCCTCATTCTGCGGAGTCTTGAGCTGATCTAGGACCAACCAACTGCCCCTTCCCTTATATGCTTGTGTTTGTGGGGGCAAGAAGTGAGTTGGACTGGCTTGCTCACTCCTGATACACAGGAGAAGGCAGGAAACATGCCTGAAGTGACAGACCATTCCTTTCACTCATTAAGTCCATCACAAAACTGTACCCTAAGTCTTTCTTCCTTCCTCATTTTAGGGCTGTACCTCCACTTACTTCCATGCAGGTCTTTCAAGTCCACAAGTTCCCATGTCCGTCCCATCTGCAAGCACTAGTACATGTGCCCCAGACAAAAGAGAATCTGAGATAGGTAGGCAAAGGCAGGGGCAGTCATAAGTGCCCTTCACAGATCCAAAGATGCTTAATCATCCAAGCACTGAAACACTTTATTTTCCTGCCCAAACCTCCAATAAGCTTTTTTTTTTCCTGCTCTATGAGCAAAATGACAACCACTTACTTCACAAGATGGATATGCTCAGAGGGAATTGTCACTGACGCTACCTTGCCAAGAAAAATTACTTTCAGGCTTTCCACTCAAATCCTCATTTGAAACGAGTGTTTGCCCATTTGCAGGCATTCCCCTGTTAGATGTTGTCTTTTAAAACCCACTGGGTGGCTCAGCCTTGTGTCCATTTTTCAATCCTTCTCCACACACCTAGCACAACCTCAGCACAAGAAAGACATGGACCTGTTGGAGCAGGTCCAGAGGAAAGCCACGAAAATGCTCATGGGGATGTAACCCCTCTCCTATGAAGAAAGGCTGAGAGAGTTGGGGTTATTCAGTCTGGAGAAGAGAAGGCTTCAGGAAGACCTTATTGCAGCCTTTCAGTACTTAAACCTTTCAGCACTTATAAGAAAGATGGGGACAAACTTTTTAGCAGGGCCTGTTGCAACAGGACAAGGGGGAATGGTTTTAAACTACAAGAGGGTAGATTCAGACTAGATATAAGGAAGAAATTTTTTACCATGAGGGTGGTGAAACACTGGAACAGGTTGCCCGGAGAGGTGGTGGATGCCCCATCCCTGGAAATATCCAAGGTCAGGTTGGACGGGGCTCTGAGCAACCTGATCTAGCTGAAGATATCCCTGCCCACAGCAGGGGGGTTGGACTAGATGACCTTTAAAGGTCCCTTCCAACCCAAACTATTCTATGATTCTATGATGACAGCTTTGAACATATTCCTGTGCATTTACAGAACCTCTCTCTCATCCAAACAGCCAAAATCCCATATTAATTGTTGAACTGTCTAGGCATAAAAAAACACACCTTGGCTGATCTGCATTGTTTTTAAGCTTCTCCACTTGAACTCAATATCCTGTTTCTTGAGCCTACTGAGGAGCTTTGCTTAGACATATGTGATGCTCTGTCCTAGTTTGGCTTAAATAGTTAAAAATCTTTCTTATTCTGGCTGTTTATCCCTATAGCACTCAACCAAACTTTTTCCTGCTGTTTTTTCTGTTATTCTCACTTTCCATGTTTTACTTTTTTCTATTCATCCAGAAATTTCATAAGCTGCTTAAAATCTTCTTTTCTATCATGCATATTAGATTCAGTTCCGTAATTAAAAGCTGCAAGACAATCAGCTTCCAACTTCCTTGTGATTTCTTTTTCACTGCTTATGAAAGCAATGCTAAACACTGGAGATGGAAGATGTGACAAAACTTTTTCATGAACCTGTCCGGATTATTTCAGCAAGATGACAACCACCCAACTCAAAAATGCCTATGTTGATTTGATCCCTTTTTATTTTAAGTATATTTCACAGTATTTCAGAGTTGTGAGAAGCTCATTACAGCAGCAAAAAAGTGCTGCTATAATAACGATGCAGAACAGAAAGCGAATCCCAGTCTGACCTTCAGCTGTAGCTGTTGAAAGAGAAGGTGTAAGTGGAAGGCTATAGGGATCTGATACACCTAATATGTGAAGCTGTCTGCTAGGAAACTGACTCATGTACCATGCATGTGCAGAAGGTTTCATAAACGGAATGTGATAAAATCTTTTCTTTTTGCTGTATTGCAGTAAGATCAAGTCACCGAGCTCAATCTAATTTTTGAACTGTAAGTAAGCGTATGTCATAGTGGGGAGACAAGTGCCTATGATTTTTGTGATATGTCTAGCACATTGTTTGATAAATGGCCATAAAGTCCATGTCAAAAGAGAGAATTATTATGGAAGGGTGTTTCAGTTTGTCTGATCTCTTCCAAAAAGTTCCAGGCATACAAATAATTTTTCTTTTTCTCAAGGTTATCCTGTTTTCACTGTCCTTATTCTAAAATAGAAACTTCCTTAAATACATTCACCATTAGTGCTAAGACAATTCATTCTCTTTAGCAGGTATAATTGAAGCCTGTTTTGTAGGACAACAGTCAAAGAATTAAGATACCTTTGGAAGTTCCTTTGAATTGAGTCGATGCAGAGTGCAAAAATGAGCCACGGCATACTCTAACAGTGCTCCAAAGATGAAACTGAAGCAGATACCAAGGTACACATCAATTGCCTTAATAAAGCAATTAGCATTTGGGAGTGAAGTCCTGGCTCCCATCATCAGTGTTGTCATAGTAAGGACTGTGGTAACACCTGTGGAACGCAAAAATATAAGTTCTGATAAAACATGGATAACAATGAGGGCCTCTACTGCAAAGGCCCTGCTACAAGACAGTTTTTCCTGGCTCCGTGAACTCCTAGTATGCCACAGCATTTAATGTGTTATGTTTTGGAAAGAAGACTTTCAAATGAACCTGTGATTCTGAAGTTAAATGCCTAAAAACACTCATGAAAACTTGTTTGTAAAGCTGAGAAAACTGGAAATTAAAATGAGAGAGAATTTGGTGTCAGAGAATGTATATGATTAACTCATTATTATTGCAATACTACGCAAACGCTCCCTTTAAAACATTCAGATATCATTTTGCTCAGTGCAGTTGCCCACTGGCCTCATTTGATGTGAAATCTTTCTTTCTTCCCTATTCTGTAGGAGTGTTTTTCCTACCCCACCTGCAGTCTGATCAGAACAGATTTGTATTCTTTCCCTTTCAGAATCTCCTTTATTTGAAATTAATTATATTTAATCTCTTATAATTCTCTTATTATTCATGTGTTAATCAGTATGTACCATTAACCCTCACAAAAGCCTCACAATTCTGCCTGTGCATGCCATGTGTTTGAATATGTTGAAATTATTTCCAAAATGACTGAGTTTTCCTTTGCTTTCAGCAGCCTTCCCTGCTTCCAAGTCTCCTGTAGCTCCCAAAGACGTTTTCTTAGCTGAAGAATAGCAAGGCTTTAAGGGGAATCTGCATGATGTACTGCAGATGGCAAACCAGAAAAGTAATTCCATAAAACTCAGAAGTGTTTGCAACTTTGGAAATAGATGCCATGTACGTGCAATAAAGAAAGCATCTTAATGATCCAACTCTTGGTTTGTTTTGTTAAATCCAAAACATAGCACTATGGAAGAAAATTAACTCTATCCCAGCCAAAACCAGGACACAGCTTCTCACCTATGCAGATTCTGGCTGGAACTGATGACTGGCTTATCCAAAACGATACCCAGGAGAGCACAACCAGTAGGATTGATGGTACATATGTCTCTAGTATGAAATACAAGATGTTTCTCTTGAGTTCAAAGTGGAACACTAGTTTTGGGTAACGTCCTGTGGAAAGAGCAGGAAAAAAATATTGTGAAGGTACAATTCATAAAAAGTTCTTTAAATTACCAACCTGTATTATTTTTCTACGTTATTATGCAGTAAAAGCTTAACAAACAAGCTTGAAAAAAAATAAACACAGTGCTGAAAAATTCTATCATGAAGACTCTAAATTGAATGGAAGGAAAAAAAATCAAAATACATAACACCCAGTCACCATATCCAGAGTTTCATTAAAAATGCCTTGAATTGGAAATTCACTGAGGATTAGTGAAGGAAAAAATAAATCCATCAATGTGTAGAAAGGATGTTTCATTATATAATACAATGCAAGGAAATTTGAAATCACATATGTATTTAGCTGTGGTTATTCATAAGAATTACCACAATGAGCTACTATATAAACTAGCATAATAACAATTGTAATTTTATGAAGTTAGCATGGGTCCTTATCTTTAACTGCCTCACACATCTGGATTACTATTACTCAAAATGTGGATTAAAGGTACCTTCTCCGATACTGCTGACCTAACTCTTACATTCCACTTAAAAACAAGCAGTGTCTTTGCATCTTCACTATCTATTTTTTCTTTACATTAGTGCATTGCAGCATTTACATCATTCTGAGAAGTGTCGCTGTTGTGGCACAAATGGTTTGCTTCCAAGTGAGTGATGTCCAAAAGATGAAAGTTTGGGCTCACTGAGTCAAATACAGAATTGGGTTTCACAAGGGGACAGCACACTGGTAAGCAAAGCCTGAATTTGTTGTCCAGCTCAGTAACTGAGCAAAATTTGGCTAAGTTTGGGCAACAGATGCACAGGATCTGAAATTCTTACCAATCCAACAGATCAAAGTAAGGCAAAATCTTACCTTGTAGTAACTTAAATGTGCAGAACAGACTTTTTATTCAGAAGTTCAAAGTTCAAAATTAAGTGTTAAAGTATTTAAGTTTTTTAAAACAATATTTTAACAAAATTCTTGAACCAGAATTTCGGTGAGAGAGTAATGCTTGAGTATACTGTGGTCAGACAGCTTTGGCTTCATCTATTTTAATCCAACAAATTATGATCTCCAGGACCTATGTTTGCTTCCAATGCTGAGTGCTGTGAGTCAGGACAAAACTACAGAACAGTGAATGCACTTTAGCAACAACAATATATGCATAGACAGGCTATTTGTGTACTTTTAAAAGCTTGAAGTGCAAGTAACGGACGCCAAGAAATGTCTTCTTGCTCCCAGGCTAGAAAATGGATGGTTAAATTTCCATTTTTAAAAGTACTGTATAAATTGCATCCAGAGAACAATAAGGTTTCATAGAACTCTTAAAATCAGAAGGAATCACTAGATTATGTAGTCTGACCCTAATCACAAGACATTAAATTTCCCCAATTATCCCTTGCTTTGAACTCAATCACTTTGATTGGAATAGAGTCCACCTTTCACACAGACATCTAGACTTAATCTGAGGATATCAAGACATGCAGCATCCACCATTTCTCTCAGTAATCTGTTTCAATGATTAAATTCATTCTATCTTTTAAAAATGAATGCCTAATTTCTAATCTTTATCTGATTTAGGAAAGCTTAATCAAGCTTTCTGCCATGTTGACTCTGCCTTTTCACTAGTAGGTTAAATAGTCCTTTGGTAGTCAGCTCTTTCTCCTCCTGAAGGTACAAATACACTGTGCTTAGAGTTCTTCTTTGTAAGTTCAACGTATTGAGTTCTTCAAGTTTCTGACTGCTAGAAAAAAGGATACAAAGATGGAAAGTAGACTTTAACTCTCTCCATGAGCAGGAGATGCAAAGATGATTTATACTGTTATCATCATTTTTAGGTGAAAAGAGAAATATTACATTAACATACCTCTATCAATACTGTGATTTTTACCAATACAGTTGTTTCAGTAAAAGTCATTTTGCCCACCAAAATTGATTTTAAGTGTAAGCAGACCAAAGCAAAGCACTCAAAAGTTAGGAAGTGCAAAACTTAATTGACTCTGCAACATTACTTCTGCTTCTGTCTGCACTCATCCTTGCGCTAAATGAAGCACTAGCACTATGGAAAAACAGAGTCCGTACAATAAAAGACTATAGCATAAAGCATATTTAAGGAAAGAGAATTAGGGTTGTACAGGCAATTGTAAATCTGTGGCTTCCTAGTGTGCAAGAGCAAGCATTTAAAACCTTAATAAAAACTGTTAAGGATTTTATTAATTTTGCTTGCAGTCTTCCAGGCTGCTATTTAACTAGGACTCAAACCAGATACTTTTAAATAGAAAGACAAGATCTTCTCTGCAGTGTTTCACCCCAAACTGTCATTACTGTGGCATGGTTGCAGCTAGCGCACAAAGGAAAGGACGATGGCACAGCCACCGAGAGTGAGGGAAGGGTGTCAGCCCAGAGCTCCTGTCAGAGTGCAGAGGGTGCAAACCATCAGCACGAAACTGAATCCTCCACAAAAGTTGTTTGTCTTGTGTTTCTGTGCTGACCAGAGGGAAGGATGCGGTGCCTTGTATCCAGCAAAGGGGAGTGAAGAGACTGGACTATGCTTCCCGCAGAGACCCCAGGCACTTGGGGGTTCCTGTGGTTCAGCCTTAGAGCTTGTCTTTAAGAAGGAAGACTCTGAAATAGCCAATACATAATAGCCATACAGCAACACCCTCTCCTCGTTAGCACCCTACAATTGTATCTCCGTTCACCTTAGTATAAAAGTCAAGTGTGTACATGAGAAGTTAGTTCAAAATATCAAACTTGAAAGTCACACTTTGCCACTTTGCTGCAATTTCCAAGCGTAGACAGCCCTTTGAATGTTCCTGTGTTCTTTCGTGTTATTTTTCCTGATGCCAGAAATTTCTCAAGCAATATGAACAACAAAGAGAAATAGAGATGTAACAGCTTATAGCTGAGTGGCTTTTGGGGGAACAAAGAAAAGGCATTTCTCTAACCTTAAGGCTTTCTGCTTGCCAGAATCCACAGACACATCATGGACATGATAATAATAGTGTCAGCATTTCTCTAAAGAGTTCAGAAGAGCTTTTATAATGGAAATTTTGAAGCAATCTATATAAAGAATTTATATGAGCTCCTCCTGTAATAAACTGAAGGAAGTAGTCAAGAAAAAGTACGCAATGCATACTTATCATGCTGAAGAAATGAGCAATGGGACAAAATGAACATAGGGAAATATTACAGTCCTTTTTTCATCTACGCTCTGCATGTACCAAAAGTTATCATCTTTAAAAAGAAACAGATTTGCTACTCCTATTACGTGAGTTGCATATGAGATAGTAATGCTGTATCTCATTGCCTTTGAGTTGCACATCTGAGGCTATGGTGCCATCAGTCAGATGAAAAGTGAAACAGGTTCATGTAATCCTAATCCTGGCTTTACTAGAGTTAACTCAAGTACAGCTCAAGTTAACTCCTCAAAACTGTCAAGTTTGCCCCTTGCTTGAGTCTTATTGACAACAAAATATTTGCATTAAAATGAGAAGATGCTTTTTCATTCAAGTTTCTGGCCTACGATGGATGGCATCTCAGTGTGTGACTGCTCTGATTTAAATTTGATAATCTGATGGAAATAATCTCTGTGCAGATAGCTAACTCTGCAGCAAAGGCACAGCATTAGCACTTACCAAAGTATCAAATTACTGTGTTTAAAAGTTTCTCAGATGAATCTGATCCTAAATGACTGTCAGTATACATACTCTAAACCCACCAGAAGGTGAGGTATTCTACTTAGGTCACCCCATAGTGAAAGAAGATTAAGCTGCGTTACTTGGGCTTTATAGAATTTACAAGAGGGCAGAAGCACAAAACTAGACAGTAGTCCTAGATTGTAGGTGAAGAAGAAATCTACATAGCAGACTATAGTCTCCCTACCTACTCTAACTCTCCCTACTGCTTTAAAAAAAAAAAAAAAAACCACAGAAAAAGAGTACCCTAGAAAGTAGAAAGAGGTGACAGAAACCAAGTTTCAGTTGGCTCCAGCTGACCACTTCTGTTTCAGTATCGTGAGAATTATACCAGCATAGACTTTTTCCCAGTAGCTGAGCAGGTGTAGGTCTAGGTCTAAGGCAGATCTTTCTGAAGGCAAGAAAAGCTAGTTTATTCCTCTTTAAAACTTGCCTTTGAAGTTTGGCTTTTGGCTTCTAAAAGCAATATTCTAATTTACAGCACTGCCTATCTGACACTTCGTATAGATCTTGCCATAATACTGATGATTTTGTCAACACTAGCTATTGCTGCACTGCCTGAGAAATAGATATAAACCTAAACCCAACAGGCTTCCTTATCACCCTAGGTCATCCATTTTTTGATTATCCCATTCTTCTATGGCGTCTGTTCCCAGCTGATGGCAGACCACTGCATCCCTGCTCCTTCCTGCTGCCCTCTGACCAGCGGACGGTCACAGCAGAGGCGCCTAAAGGAAGGACTGATGCTCTACAAACGCTGTCGGCAGTTCCTAACTTCTACTCCAGTGTGACGGGATGGGAACATCTTCCCCACAGTTCCTTCCTGTGGACTTTTTGATGAACTCTACTCCAGTAAAAGACTGCTCCACATCATTCTTTATGTAAGAAGCACTTCGGTATCCTGCACAGGGGTGTGCAGTCGGGCACAAAGAGCACATTCTTCTCTATCATGAAATATGTATGCTAACCTCTTGGGTGCCAGCTAAAATGTGTGATGTACATCTCACACAAGCGCATCAGTATAACTCTACCAATGCATCATTTTCTTCTCTTATTGCACCTTTTAAGGGCACAGTACAGGAAAGCTTTAAATAGAATTGTACTGCCTTAACTATGTGCTGAAAATGTAGTTGTCAGTATGCAATTTTTTTATTGCTTCTTTACAATGAACATATGCATTAAGGAACGGGTAGCGTCCCCACTTTTACCCAAAAAATAAGTTGTGCAACTGAAATGCAATTCTCTGACTGATGTAGGATGCTAAGGGTGTCAATATATATGGTTAATATGTTATTACAGCTCCTTTGTCCCTCCCTCAGAGAACAATCATAGCCTTCTGTTCTTCACAGTCAAGATCTTATAAACTACCTCTTTTCCTACTTGTTCTTCAGAGGTGAACTAAAGGAAATGAAAGATCAGGGCAGGCTTCTCGACATGTGTTTCATCTTCACGAAAATGCTTAACAAAATATGAGTTTGAAATTCAAATTTCCTAAGAATGAAACAAACCCTTTCATGTAGTGTTTGTGTGCAGATATATTTATCCATTTAGCTTACTTGTAAAAAAAAAAAACTTACAAAACAGTTATGCCACAGAAAGTTTTCCCAGTGTTTATGTGTATTTCTGCCTATACTACAAAGAACTTCCCAGAAGTTAACAAAAAAATGCCTCTTCTTAATATCCTCGATATTCATTCCATTCATTGCATTTCCATATGTTTTTATGTTACTGTAACTTTTTCAATGCATTTTCCAAAACTGTTTTCTTTCTAAACTGTTCTACATTGCAGAAGTATCACAAAAACAACTCATGAAGGAAAACTTCAACGTCAACTCAAGTGGAAAACCTTGCTTACAAAGAGTGATTATATAAGCTCAGATAGGTAAGTTGAACATAACATGGTAACAGATACATATGCATAGGTAACTGCTTGAATCTTAGGTGAGGCTGACCAAAGACTCACCAGATAAGATTATACTGAACACAGTTCTGAGACTGTTTGTAAGCCCTGTATGGCAAAGAAGATGTTCTCAGAAATAACAATTGGAGAGCAATGACAGATTATAAAAGAACTGATAAAGAGAATGAGGAAAGTTACTCAGTGAACCATACCTCAAAAAAGAATTGAAAATCCTAGAGAAGTTTGATTGTTAACTAAGAAATCTCCTGAGCCTTGGGAAACTGCAGATGGGCCTGTAGGACAAAACAAGGTAATGTCTCTATTTCGAGAGAAAAAGACTGTGACTGATGAAGATACACTCTGTGTAGGAGTCTGTTATATTTATACACTCTTATACGCCCTTTATAGTTTATATACTCTTTGATTTTCAGATCACTAATTATAAATGAAAGCAACTCATTAATGGCTTAGTCGTGACCTCCCACCTAGGAAACCAATAACGTGGAGCGGCCAGAGGTCAGCAGAGTTTCAACAGTGCACAGCCAGACGAGGTCTGACGAGGCCTCTAGCCCAAGGAAGCTAAAGCAGGGTTTGTGATAGACATAAAAATCCTGGCAGTGACTGCAGACAAGGAACAGCAGCCAGCTCCCTTTGCAGTCTTTTTCAAGAGGGCAAATGTCTTGTCTTTGTGCATCAAGGAGAGGAGACTGACTTTATGCTTCTGTCTCTTCTTTCCCTCTGTTCTGCCAGAAGAATACCATTTGAATACGGCGTTTTGCTAACTTCATGGTTTTCTAAGCGGGGAAGTGCACTGAGAGCCCTGACTGCCTGACATAACTCTCCCTGCCTTCTGGGCTCAGGTTGAAGACTCGGTGTTAGACTAGACCTGTTGCTGCTGCCGAAGACTGGGCAGGAGGGTTGCAGTAGTGAGAGCAAGACTAAGGAAAGTTGCCAGCCAGAAGAAAAGCTATCAACAGCCAATTAGCCTCAAGTATTAAATGACGTTTCTGCTTCTTTCTCCAATTAAAAATGTTAATTGAGATTAACTAGCTATCGCTTGCTGTGAAAATAGAAGCATTTATCGAGTGGGAACACATGGAGTCTGTCCCGTGCCCAGTACTGCTCACTAACAAACATGATGACATATCAAGTGTCTTTTAAGAGAGGAGCGTTAGCACATTGAAGAAGAGGACTAGAGTTCAAAATTATCTCAACAACTATCAAAACCAGCCTGAGTAAAACAAGCCGCAATTCAACAAAAGCAAGTACAAGTCCTACACTCAGATGGGAATTACACTCAGATAGCTCCCTAAACAGAGCACAGGGAATATGTGGCTACAGGGCAATAAAGGAAGTGGAATACTAGAAGGAATCGCAAGCTGAACAAGGTCAAAAATGCACAACAATTTTCTGCAAGAAAAGCAAACATCAACCCAGAATGGATAAAGAGGAACAGAGTTCATGAAATGCATTAAGTAAACCTTTCCCTCTATGGAGGATAACTGATGGGAACAGGGTACCCAGTTTTGGGTGCTGCACATCAGCAAAGATAAAGAATCACAGAATTTAATAATAACCTCTCAGCTGTTAATTCATAGAATCATAGAATTGTTTAGATTGGAAAACACCTTTAAGATCATCAAGTCCAACCGTTAAGCTAGCATTGCCAAGTCCACCACTAAACCATGTCCCTAAGCACCACATCTACACGTCTTTTAAATACTTCCAGGGATGGTGACTCAACCTCTTCCCTGGGCAGCCGGGACCAATGCTTGACAACCCTTTCGGCGAAGAACTTTTTCCTACTATCCAATCTAAACCTCCCTGGTGCAACTTGAGGCCGTTTCCTCTTGTCCTATTGCTTGTTACTTGGGAGAAGAGGCCGACACGCACCTCGCTACAACCTGCTTTCAGGTAGTTGTAGAGCGCGATGAGGTCTCCCCTCAGCCTCCTCTTCTCCAGGCTAAACAGCCCCAGTTCCCTCAGCTGCTCCTCATAAGACTTGTGCTCCAGACCCTTCACCAGCTTCGTTGCCCTTCTCTGGACACACTCCAGCACCTCAATGTCCTTCTTGTAGTGAGGGGCCCAAAACTGAACACAGTATTCGAGGTGCAAATTCAATGGGAGAACAATAACAAAGACAGGAGATCTAGAAAACTGTTTATATTAATTAAGAAGAGGGAAAGTGTTGGTCTGAGAAAAGATGTATCTGTCCTGAAATAGTGAAAGGGCTGCTGAAAAATGGCAGGAAATTTGTCTTCCATATCCACACAATGGGTTTGAAATGCAGCAAGGGAGATCAAGATTAGACATGAGGAAAATATGCTTGTAATAATCACCAGGAAAAAAAATCATCTAGGGAGGTTGTGAAGCAGACACTTTGGAGGTTTGTCTAACTTACTGCTAAAACATCTGTCAGGAAGTAGA
This sequence comes from Fulmarus glacialis, assembly GCF_000690835.1. Lineage (NCBI taxonomy): Eukaryota > Metazoa > Chordata > Aves > Procellariiformes > Procellariidae > Fulmarus > Fulmarus glacialis. The sequence continues at coordinate 2,350 of NW_009234873.1, read as the reverse complement.
CTGTAGATACAGATGACCTTGCCTTGCAACACGAGAATAGATTAAATGAATTCTTAAAGTGTATTTCAGCCTTATTTCTACGATTATTTACATAAAAAGCTAGACTGTAACAGTCCTTCATTGCTTTTATGTTTTTCCAATAAGAAAGGCAAGCTTTTTATATCATCATTTGTTGCTCTGAGAATGCAGGTGGTGTTGGCTAGACAGCTAAAATAAAAACGCAGCAGATACATGGTTTTGGGGTCCAAGAGTGTATCAGTGTACACAGAATAAGGACTATAGTTAAAAGACATGTAGGAAGTGGTTCTAGCAATTAATTTAGCCATGGCCAAAATTAAATTGGTCTGTACCAAAATGAAATCAACACCAAACCCTAGCCAGCAATCTAGCTAACATTATTCGAAGTGACTTACTATTATGTGATTATAATAATGTGATTACTATTATGTGATACATGCTGTTCTATAAACAAGATTAATCCACAATGTCCTTTTCTTAAATTTACTGAAGTTACTCATGCAGGAATTTTGCTGACTACACTTTAAATTTGGCTCTGTCAGTGGCTGTACGTGAACTTCGGCTTTGCATTGTTGTACAATATTTCACTTGCACAGCAGCTGTACTGTCTGTTCAAGTTCACAGAGGATCAAATCCTCATTGCTTTTTTTGCTGTGTTAGGAAATACTACACACAGCTCTTCTCTCATATCTTCAGCTTTAGCCTTTTGAATTGTAACTGTTATAAATAACTTATTTATAATGTAACTGTTATTTATAAAATACTCTCAGATATCTATTGATGGTGTTAAGGAAATGCAAAGCATCATTTTTCATTTCAAAATTGATTACGTAGTTCCATAATCTGGTTGCTGTTTTCTTTTAATATGTGCTACAGTAGGCACTGCTTTCCTAAAAAAAGAAAAAACTGTAGAAAATAGCACCTAATTCAAAATGACTCAATAGAAAATTGACAGGATTATGAGATTTCATTTTAAAAGTACTGCATAGTTCTTGATAACATGGCTTTCTTGAGCAGGAGAATTGAAACAAGCAGGTGTGGGAAATTTTAATCGAATTACGTTGCATGTGTTAAAATGCATAATTAAAAGAAAAAGTGGCTTTTGAATTTACACATATGATTCCTGCCAACATAAAGGGAGGAAGACAGCATCATTTACTGAAAAGGAGATATTCATCTGATCATGCCTCTTCACTTATAATGGGAAATTGGTTTTATTCTATTTGGTAAAAAATAATAGAACTTTTTTTGGCTTAAGAGTCTGGACTCTATGACAGAAGGTGGTAAGAATTGAGAGGTTTCCTCTTCCTCTTTCCTCTATGGTGAATAGGTCCTAATATCCTTCTGGGCAGAACAGCAGTAAAGGATTATTCTCCTTTGATTGAACCTGATGTTGCTTATCCAGAAGCTGTAAAGAGGAGGAAGGCAAGCAGATGTCACTTATGTAAGTAGCAAGATATTTTGTGATCCTGGAGCCTGCTAGTACGTATTTCATTTCTACTTTTACATCCTTTTAGAGAACTTTGACTTTTAGCCTGAATTAATACCTGAAATTAGATCATAAAGTTTCTCTGTGTTGAATTATTAAAGCAGAAATACCCAACAATGGAATAGAAAAACTATATTTCTGTGATTCAGAACTAGTAATGCCATTCACCAGTATGCTCTGGTGAAATGACAGCTTTGAAGGATGAGTGTCTCTTCATTTAAAGATCACACTTTCAGTCGGCATGTTGGCTTGGGCAGAGGAGAAACTGAGTATGCAGTGAAGAACAGCAACGAAGGACCTAAGGGTAACTCAAAGAGCAAAAAGCAGTTTGGCAGGTCTTGAACTCTCTGAAAGCCCTTTTGAAATATCTGGAAAATAAACAAGAGCAGACTCTTTCACGAGGTTAAGTCCTGCAGTTAGAGGAAACTTTCTACAGCAGTTTCCTAGGATCAGCAGAAGAGCAGGTCTGTGGAAATGCTCCTGACCCTTTCCCGGGCAGAGGAAGCTCAAGTTGGGCAATCTCCGCTCTGCTGCCCACCGGGCTGGACAGAGGCTGCCGCAGATAAAGAGCAACTCTGACAAGCACTAGCCATGAAACCCAACTTCTTGCAGTTGTAAAAGCACCCAGCATATTCACAGAAATTTCCATGGCTGAATAGAGGCTTTTGACTTGCCTAATAAAGCCAGAGTGGCTATTTCCAGGAAGGCTGGGAACTGTTCTGAGCTGGGTACCCAGGGTCCCTGGTCTCTCTCCAACTTAAATGCCCAATCTACAGGTTCTTCTTCCTTCACAAGAGCTCCCCCTTCTCCCTGAGAAGTATAGAATAGAATCATAGAATCATA
>NW_009234872.1:0-9791 GCF_000690835.1 Fulmarus glacialis | reverse complement strand
ATCTCCCGCTGCCCGCCGCCCCTGGGACCCGCCGCTCCGCCCGCCCTCACGAAGCACCGCCGTTTGCCCTCCTTTTTTTCTTGTTCCTGAGGGTTGATCTCTGGACAGTATTCCTGAATAGTTGTTTAACCCTAAACAAGACCTGAACCACGTTCAGGAAACATAGCAATATGAACACGCTTGTTTGAACTTCCCAAGGGTATTCAAAATTCTCAGGGAATATTGTGACATCTTCGTGAAGAGGGTAGAAGAAAAAGGAGTTTCTGAAAATATGGAAGGGAAGATGAACAATTGGGAGAAAGCGTCCTCCACCTTAAATTCATTCTCCGAGGAGAAAAAAGTGTAATTACTAATAGTTTCTAAGAGGCGGTTCCCAAGGTACAGAGATAACGGCAGTGCCGAGTACGGATACCAGATTAGACTTACAACCAATGATTTTATCACCTCATAAAACAGCAGCAAAGTGATAATCTTGGCCCAGTTCCGAATAATGATAAACAGCACAAAAGGGAACATATATTGCAAGGTCATGGTCATGGTTAAAAAATAATGCAAAAGGGAATAAATATTATGGGAATAAATGAAGGAATGGCAAGTGTACCTCTGTAAAGCCACTTGAAAGAGGAGAATGTGAATAATTCTTACATGCATATCAGCACATGTGTGTCCTTGCCCTAATAAATTTGGTATATAGCTTAGAGATGAAAGAAGGCTATAATATATTCTAAGGTCAAAAGAGACTGGATGACGGTATTGATGGCTGAGCTTTCAGATCTTGTCCTGAAAACACTCAGTGCACCTTACTTCACCTAAGGCTTGTTTAAACATGATCTGGCAGAAGTTGAGGACTAAAATGAATTTTCTGCGGGTGTCAGCCTGCTTTGAATGCATCCACATTCCTCAGGGCACTAGTGGCACTGTCACCAACAGTTGTCTGTTCTCATGCTGCTGGACTTCCTGTCATGGGGTAGGAAAGAAAGTGTCAACCTTGTTTAAGATGAAGATGACCACATTCCTAAACAGGAGTGTCATGGGATAATATTTTTGTATGTTAAAATTTCATGATCTTGGCATATTCTTGGCATCTTCTGGAGTAACTGGACAAGAATTTGTTTTGGCAAGGACTATTGCACAGAGTGCTATTCTATTTGAAGGCTATAATGACTTCTGGAGTACTGCAGATAGTAGTAGTACGAGTCAGTGGTAGGCAAGGGGTAGATAGTCACAAAGACATGAGATTATCTCAGTGAGTGTGTCCACATTCAGGTAGTGGGTGATGGACTGAGTCTCATGCAGCCAACTTTCAGATGATGCCAACTTGCACTGGGATTAGATTTCTGGAAGAGATGTGCTCTCACACCCTGCCCTGGTCAGCTCATTATGAAAAGCATGAACATGCCTTGCCCAGAGGAAAGCAGGCTAACCTCTGTTGGTTGTGCCATACCAGAAGGGCTTCATGACTCCCAGTGTGTGCAGACTGTACCCAGAAGCAGAGGGAGAAAACAGACTCCTGTTTGAAGGTCAGTCTTTCAGGGTGTCTCCAGTCATTACAGAGCAAATATACTGGGTTCAGCAAGGCTCCCAATCCTTTATGAGCTTCCTACTGCCACCTGTAGGGTCGGTGTGATGCAAGTAAGTCTACTGCACTGTATGTGCTGGGAGAGTCTGGCCATGCCCACCAGCAAGGGGCTGTAGAAATATGATGTGGTGTGTGAGAAACCTCCATGTAAACACCTATAGGAGGACATCCAGCCCAAATGCCTCTTACGAGTGCTTTTAGATTGCAGTGTAGTTGTGACTAAAAAGCCAGTTTTTTAACGGCACTTAGATACATACTCTTTCCATAGAACTCAGAATTAGGCACCCAGATACTTTTAAAAATACTCACTTAATGCATTCATGGATTCTGGCTATATTATAGCTATTTAAGAGCCTTACAGCTAATGATTATATTAAATAATATTTCAAGGGTTAGGTAGAAAAGAACTTGTATTTCTGCTTTCCTTTGCCTTGAAATTCTGTCCTAGCCTGAAAAATAGGTTGTGTTCATTCCTATGGAAACCTACAATCCTTGCTTAAAGGAATAAAGTATTGCAACTGAAAAAGGTCTTAATTTCCCCAGCTTGTACAGAAAAAAGATACATAACACACAACTGTTTTGCATTTGTGTGCGAAAATAACAACATGGTAGTAAAGAAAGCAAGATACCCATCCTTTCTACTGCACAAAGAGTTCTGGAGAGCATCTTAAAGCTCCAAGCTTCCCCAGAACTTCCGCTTGGCTCTTTTCCTACCCTCCCTGAAACTCCGACAATTATAAAATGATTTCTCTGGATCTCTGGCTGTCACTAGCCATTGTGATACCTCCTCAGTGCTCTTAACTTCCTGAATGATTAAAATCACCCCAGGGGAGTTAAAGCTGCAGTGAAAGAACTGTGTGATTACTGTGTACTTCAAAGTATTTTGAACTGGATGCATAACAGATAAAATAACTAGCCCATAGGTGCAGCAAAATTGTCCCGAATCAGGAGAATGCAAATTTCAGTTGTGCTACAAAGGGGAAGCTAACCTGTGTGCTGTACCAATTCTTATGAAGTCTTTTTGCCATGCATGAAAATCAGCCAAGGTTATCTGAGTATTTTAGAGATTATATTCATTCTCTTTTTTCCCAGCTTCTCTTTCTCCCTTAACACAGTTGCTGAATGCCCTGCCTTAAGATAACAAAAAGTGTAAGGTAAGGTCTACGTTTCCCTCTATGTACAATCTTCTTAATGAAATTTCACCATTTCTGCTGTCTGCGGTGAATTTTTTTCACACAGCTCTAGATGGCAGTGCTGATAAACAGCTAGTACATTCAGCAGGGACAGATTTTACTTGGTGAACTGCTACAATTGATTTGGAGTCCTAACCTTTCCTCCACTTACCCTGTTTCCCACTCTACCACCTGCAGCCCTATAAACAGAAAAGACTTGCATGATGGAAGCCATCTGTACAGTAACTCATCTCATCAGAGTGCTGAAGAGCTGTTCTGCTCAAGTGTTATCAATGTCTTCCAACACACTGTGTATTTTTCTTATTCCTAAAAACAATCCCAAGCATTCTTTTTGGCAGATTAGTAAGGAATTCAAGTAGCAGATGTTCAAATAATTTTTTACTTTTTGCATATTGAATCTCCATAAGGATACTAAGACAAATATCTGTTTCTAGGTCTTTGTGCTAAGTGTAGCAGTTCAACCCACTCTGCTCTACAGTCAGTAACTATGATATAAGGAAATGACTGTGAATATACTATCTGAAAACCTATGTACATTTTTTTTTTAATTATGTTTATGCTTCCTGGGAAGGCTAAAGAACAGCTTACACTGATTTTTATCCCTATGTTTTCCCCAAAAGGAATAAACATCATGTCATGGAAAATACCTGAATAATTGTTTACAGGCTACTGCTGAATAAACTTCCTTCAATCAAAAGTCTACCTAATGTACTACAAATAGAAACTTTTACCTGGCATTCCTCATGTCCCCTGAAGATGCGATGGAAGTTGTCTGCTGGGATAAAATCTACTGGATTAGTTGAACTACAGATCTTTTTGATAACATACTTGTCCTCTTTCTTGCATATGTTGAGGCATACTTACAGATTTCTTATTATATTTTTTTTCCAAAGTAAGTAATTTCAGGTACATATACATTAGTAGGGTTCTATTAGTAAAATAAATAGTGCCAGGGAAGGTTCTCAAGCATTTTGATGGGATCTTCTACACTGGTAAATTTTAGAACCCACTCAAGCACAATTTTGACACACGTTGACTAGGACTTCCCCAGCAATTCCCAGTCATAGTTTAGGAGTAAGAACCTTCTAGGAACCATTGCCAATGGGCAATTTGCATTTAGATAACTTGTTTTGGAGGAAATGAAACTATACAAGCATGCACACAAGTTTTTCTATGCCAGCTAGCTTCAATGCTCCAATATATTCTTGGACAAGTTTAATTTGCTGGTACAGAAATAACCTAAATTTTCAATAGTTTCTTTCTGCAAAGAAATACATCATTGCTTTCAGACCATAAACTTAGGAACAGACATAGGTACTGCAGTTACAGAATCCAGACAAAAAAAGGAATAAAGGAAGGCATTGGGACACATCCATTTGTACCATCTGATTCTAAGGAAGTCTCACTGAAACATCATGCATATTTTGGATTTTACTGTGAAGGTTTCATATTTGGCACACCAATCTTGTTATATTAGTTGAGCATGATATTTTCCAGAAAAATGTTAAAATTTGGTCAGAGAAAGTTTTTAGGTTGGAAACCCCCCATGGCAGGGGTGTTGGACTAGATGACCTTTAAAGGTCCCTTCCAATCCAAACTATTCTATAATTCCATTCTATAGTTCTATAAATTCTGGATGTCTACCACATGGTGGTAGATGAAACACATAATCCTTGCGAATCTCAATTTACCGGTAATAAAATGGCCATAAAATTAACGTTTCACAAAACTCTGGAAATCATTTTATTCTTTGTAATCTTTAAAATCTTTAGATTACAGGAATTCCCCAGCATAATCGAAAATCATTATATTTGTTTTCAATTGCCCTGTACAGTTAACCTAAAGTCCCAACAAAATATCAAAGCATAGAGGAACATAATTTGTCAAACGTACTTCAAATCCTACCAGATCCATGTGCTTCAGAGCCTTCTCAGCTGAATGTTATTCAGCTAAGTTGCTGATCAGGTTTCTTGAAGGGAATTATTCTATAGCATGTCACTAGTCACATACAAACTTGTCTGATGACCATGTGTAATGATGGCTACAAATGACAGAAGTGCAGGTACTATTTTGATTTAATCTACTCAAGCGAAAAGCATAGATGCCTACCTTGAGAACAGAAGAGTAGACCTTATTACAACATGCAATCTGCATATTTAACTCATAACTAGTGCAATGAAACTAGTACATAATACAAGATTACAATGTCTAGCTGTATTCAGGCCTGGTGGAAGTATTATCAGTAGAAAAAAGTCACCATTTTTTCTGTCATGCATTCAACACATAAAAGTGATCTCACATGTTTTTTATTTTTATCACTATTGACTAGAAAGCTAATACATTTTTTTAGTAACTATTCAAAGCTATTCTTAATTAAAGAATAAACATTTTCTATCTGAAGAAAAGAAGGCTATTGCTTTCTCTCTTTCAGGGTATTCCTGCAGTCAGTTCCTGCAGTTAGTCACCTTGTGATGTTTTGTTAAACTTGAAACATTGGAGATATATGTAACTTTTGATGAAGATTCTGATGGGAATTCTTCTGAGAGTCAATGGGGACTGAAAGGAAGCTATTTTAGTTTTGGAAATATGATACCTGAAATACTGTTTTAAAATAAAGTATATATTATAGATATCATACACTTTCTGTAAGATTGCACACTCATGTTGCAAGACTATTCATCTTCTTAAGGATATTTTTCTTTCAGCAATAGTCTAATTAGCTGAGAAAAAGTGTTGAAAGGAAAAGATATAAGAGAAGTCTGGAAAAGCATTGCCCTCTTCCATGTAAATTTTGACCTTTAGTATGAAGGTAAAAAACTCATAGCAGAACGCTGCAAATATCTACACATACACAAATGGATGCCTTCACAAGATTTTTAATTTTCATTTCAATCGCTATATAAATGACTTTTCTTGGTTAGTATCTGTTCATTGGGAACTGAAACAAGTAGCTGTTTGTCAATCACAGTAAGATCATTCTCAAACTAGATTTCAGTAATAAGGCACACAATTCCTCTAAGACACATATAAAACTAGCTAAAAAGTACTATACCATGTGTTTGCTTGTCTGGAATAGGCATACCAGAAGGCCATATTAAATATCTTAAATGATGACAATTTTATCAATTCCTTTGGCAGTTTTTTTATAATTTCTTAATCTTATTTTATCAGCTAAAGATTTTCTTAAATCAAGCTAAAATTTCCTGGTTAGAGAGAATGCTCATTCCTTCTTATTCTGCCCTTGTTGGCTAATGAGAATAATTGGTCCCCATCCTCTTATAACATTCCTTTATGTATTTGTAGGCAGTTATCATGGCTCCCCAGTGGTCATTATGTTTGGTTATTGAACATCTGCTCAAGAGTTTATTGATGCTGCAGATAGTACCATATCCACTGGGAGTAATAGCACATTGCACTGTGTAGCCATTCTGGGAGCGCTACCTGCAGGAAGGTCACTTGGTAGTAAATCAGAAATACCTACAAAATGCAAAGTCCTTGCCACGAACACAAAGAAGGTATATATTTCTTCACATTTGGGTGAATTAAGCCTTTGCAAAGCAAGAGGAATGATTTGTTAAAAGGTATAAAATTGTGATACTTACTTAAAAAATGAAAAAAAGAAGCACAAATTTTCTGTATCTATATTTGATCATGATGTTTTCATGGTGTCTCAAAGCATCAGATAAAGTTTTATATTTATTCCCAGACATTTTGTTCTGAATTCCCATGAGGTTTTGACATTTCTATAGTACCTTCCATGCTTGAGAAGAAAATGTTACAAGCCTGACAGGTGTTGACAAGCAAAACATTCGTTAGTGAAGCATGGTATTAATTATAAAGTTTGTGTCCTTTGTTTTGATGCCTGCTTTGTCTCAGGGTAATTTTCAGGTAACAAGCACTTGCTTTTAAAGTCTGCAGGAAAAAAGAGAGGAAGTTTTGGGCAAGATTATAAAAAAATAGATGATGACTTCAAACTAAGAGAACATCCTGATCTACAGATCATTTCTCTTTTATGTAATAATTAATGCCAGCTACACCAGCACGCTTAAATCTTCCACAGGTAAGAAATAATTAAGTTAACACCACTAAAAATGATATGTAATATCCCAATCAGTGAAAATTTTTAAGTTGGAACACAGGGAATAAAACCAAAAGGAAATAGGCCTTTGTGTTTCCTGAAGTTTAAGTGAAAGACACATTCCCACAGATGCAAATACTACAGCACTTTAAGAGTTTTGTTTCATCTGTTATAATAATCACTATATCTGCCAGCAAAGCAATGACTTTTCAGAGGCACTTTCACTCTGCGCTTATGTTTTTTTTCCTCTTTTTCTTCAGTCCTCACCAATGTTCTGTGAACAAAATAATGATTAGACAATTCCCTTAAGGAGGCTACAGCATTAAAAGAAAGAAAGAAAGCAAGAAAGCAAGCAAGAAAGAAAGCAAGAAAGAAAGCAAGAAAGAAAGAAAGAGAGAAAGGAAGGAAGGAAGGAAGGAAGGAAGAAAGAGAGAAAGAAGTATTTGAATACCTAAACGAGTATCTGCTATTGTCAGCCAGCAAGATATTTGTAAATGAAGGTATTATCTGTTTTACCTTCTCATATAACCCCCAAATTTGTTGCCATGTGCTGTGGTAAAGATGTGACACTGAGTGCTGAATATTGCTGTACTATGTCTATGTACTGAGAGGGCAGGGTGGTGGCGTCTTATTCTATGTAAAAACTACTGGCAGATTAGCAGCCAGAATGCTGAGAGCCTTCCAATTTGAAGGCATGGGGTGGGCCAACTGGCACAGTATTTATGAAAGGGGCATTCATACTATGCATATTGCTAAGCTGCCCACTGTGAATGAGAGAAAGACAGGCAAGCAAAGTGCTATTGAAGCAAAGCCTAGAAAAAGAGCATCAAAGAGATGAGAACAATGAAGGGCCGCTGTCAGAATGGGATCATGAAAGCCTGAAGCCCTGTAGCAAGGCTGGCAGGTGGATACATGCTGCTGCAGATCACAGCAGCAGGACAAGCCATCAGGCTACTATACATAGTTGGCAAGGTTGTTAGAATCCAGTTGGGGTAGATTAGGAGCCCTGCAGAGAAAGGATTAGCAGTTATGAGCATAGTTTAGACAGCAGGAAGGTGGACTGAAAATCTGCAGTCCACTACCATCTACCTTTGTGCTTTCTTCCTCCCTGTTGTCAGTGAAAAAGCCCACCATGAAATGAAATGTTTTAAAGCTTCATTTGGATATGTCAGTTTAGAATAAACTTCCTACCCTATTCTCTTCCCAGGTCTGGGGACTGAGGGCATTGTCTCTGTAGTGTAAGGAGAGAAAGGTCCAGGTGCCTATCTTTTACCAACTCTAATATCTCTTCAACATTCAAGACAAATCACGGAGTCATCAAGACCATTTAAGTTTCTTGGAAATACTGTAATCAGGAAATTCTATGCATTTAAAGGTGAGTGCTCTACATGCTGATTTTGGTTAGTTTCTCATAGATATACTACAAATCCAGCATGTAAGCCTAGAGATCTTCGGGAGTATGATGGGAATTCACAATGAATTACGTCAAAGTCCCATGCTCATTTTTTGGCATGGACTCTCTAACACTTGAAGCTTAGCTCTCCTTGATGACGTAAACTGCAGGAATTTCCAGTTTTTTGCAGTTTGGTTAACCTCCTGCTGGGGTTCCAGATTTGAGGGCCAGGCAGGTCCTCTGCACTACTACTTCATCAAGGATTCTGGCTTCCTTCACAGTGAAGCTGGAGGTTGTAGCATAATCCTTCTCCCTTTCTGTTTTGGTCTTTATTGTCCCTATATGGAAATGGAGAGGATAACTGGAAGAAAACACCTCTACTGAAAGAGCTGTCCTCCAGTGCTGTGGGACAGAAACGGGGAATGTCAGAAAACAGGACCTATTATCTTGTACTTGTTGATCCTGTTTAAATTCTCAGACAAAACACTCACTTCGTTGTTTGTATCAAATCAAAATCAAACTGGTATAAACCAACTTTACTTGTTTATTTATTTTACTAAGAGACCTCACCTAGATAAACTATCATAGCTAGTTACACAATCCATAGTATCAAGATAATAACAATAATGTTTATACTGATTTTATTTCATGAGGCAGATGGACTGTATTGTCTGGCTTTGGCTTATGACTCAGCTCATATAAGAACAGATCAGCTCAGAAGTAAATGAATAAAAACCCATGTGTGTTGAGAGAAGTATTCATTTTACTGCCTGCCTTTCCATTTGCTCTGAATAGTGATTGAGGACTTTTATAACTATGTATAAACTTTGCTGGTATGGACTTTTAGCTTGGATCTTTTCATTAGAGTTGAGCTATGCTCGTGAAATCTTGCATCTGGCAAACCTAAAATTATCTAGGTATATTTTCCCACATTTTGCTACTTGCAAATAAATATGAAGTTATTCTAAAGAATTCAGGTGAGCTCCTGCAAATATCACTGTCTGCATATTCTGATATATTTCCAACTCTTCCTGTGGCTGAATCTCACCCTTCCATAAAATTACTGAATACATAGTCTGGTGTGAGTGGGGGCGGTGCTGAAATATCAGAGAAAATGGCAAAACGTTCTGCAACATCCAGTTTTTTACTCCAATGCCTGAGACTCCTTTAGACTCCTGAGAGTACTGAGGGAGCTGGCGGAGGAGCTTGCCAAGCCACTCTCCATCATTTACCAGCAGTCCTGGTTAACTGGGGAGGTCCCGGATGACTGGAGGCTCGCCAATGTGGTGGCCATCTACAAGAAGGGCCAGAAGGAGGATCCAGGGAACTACAGGCCGGTCAGCCTGACCTCGGTGCCAGGGAAGATTATGGAGCGGTTTGTCTTGAGGGCACTCACAAGGCATGTGTGGGACAGCCAGGGTATGAGGCCCAGCCAGCACGGGTTCATGAAAGGCAGGTCCTGCTTGACCAACCTGATCTCCTTCTATGACCAGGTGACCCACCTAGTGGATGAGGGAAAGGCTGTGGACGTGGTCTACCTGGATTTCA
>NW_009234871.1:0-5758 GCF_000690835.1 Fulmarus glacialis | reverse complement strand
CCGCCAGCGAGGGGCAGGGGAGGAAAGCCGTGAGGGGGAGGCGAGAGGGGGGAGAAGGGTCCCCGACTTCCTCACAGGTAATTAAAGGGACTGTTTTCAAGGTTGCATGAGCAAAAGACAATTCGGCCTAATGAAGCATCGATCGGCCGGCACTAGGGTAGACAGGAGCTGACATTCACTCAGAGGTACCTCCAGCCGATGTAAAACACCGCACCGGGAATCATCCTCACCGTTCGTCATTGCCTGTGACCTGCCTTGGGAAAGATGCAGTTTGCTTTAAATGGATATTCGTTCCGTCATTATGCAAACTTGTATGCTGAGTGGTATAAAATTATTAATTAGAGAGGCAAATTATTTTTGTGGTGGGGGGTTTTTTTGTTTGTTTTTCCTTCTTGGGATAAATGTTCTTCGTCGTCCACATTATAACCTCACCAATCAGCGCTGACGGTGCTGAATGCATGAGGTCAGTTATGGAGATGCAGGGAATTACTGGGGATTGGCAGGGATGTTTTTGTCAATTTGTAAGCAAAACCCTGTGTTATTGCCAGGTTTTCATCCTTTCATCACTGTCAGCCTGTGCCGGCACAAGATATCTAAAAGCAAAATCATCTCAGAGGCTGCTGGAAAATTAATGGGGGAAGATTAAAAATATATTAAAAATATTTTTGTGTAAAATAGAAATAGGAAACAGGTACTTACATACAAAAAATTAAGCCAATTAAGCCCCCTGGAAGTGCTGACATATAAAGCTTACCGCTTACCCTAACCAGGCATCTGCTCTCTCGCTCGGAAGCCGAGCAGCTCGACAGCATCACGCTCCCTGGGCTCCCAAACCTGCCCTCGCCTCACCCGGCCCCTTTCTTCTGTCCCAAATGTTTGCATTTGTAGGACGTCTGAATGGTAATAAAAGGGCCAGGAAATGATAGTTGTGCCAAGTAAATTGGGGTGAATGCTGGGGGAGGGGAGCGCTCATCGATTGTGAAACAACTTGCGCATTATCCGGGAAGGATTTGCTCACGGTCCTGCGCGGCTCCGTGTTACAAGAGGCCCCGCACTCAACAATAGCGTGTCCCCTCGGAGCAGGAAACACAAAGGGAATTTGCTCTGATTCAATCCACACAGTGAGGCCCCTCTGGGGCTAAAGAGGGTCACTTTTACCCTGGCTAAAAATAAAGAAAAAAGATTTTTTTCCCCTCTAACACACACACACACACGCATGCACGCACACACACGATCCAGTTGGAGAAAGCAGCCCGCCTCCACTCGACGAGATGCTTGAAAATCACGAGCCTTCTCTCTCATTTTTTCCATTCAGACTTTAGAATTTATCAGAATTTACTTGAAAAAAAATTTAAATAAGTAGAATGTGATCAAAGAACGGCAAAACAGCCTCTTCCTTTTATTCCATTTACTTGTATAACAAGTGCCTTTACTAGAGGACTGCTGCAACACTGGCCCCTAATAACAAAGGAGGTGACACTGTTAGGGCACTGTAAACTGAATTTTAAAAGACACACGAGAGCCTAGATATCAGGGTTCTGCTGTATTCAGATATATTTGTTTTCTAATACTTTGCCTTTTTTGTTCAAAACAGCAGTTAGCATTCTGCTTCTAATCCCGAATTCTTTCATCGAGAACAGGTCAGTAAAGAAAGGCAGTAATTGTGTGCAACACCTGCTGAAATTAAAAAAAAAAAGTTTTGCCTAAAAATTGCTAAAATGTAGCTTAGCAGATTCTATCTGCATTAATTTGGCTGAACAACAAGATATTGCCGGGGACAAACTCTGAATAAAGCGGTCCCGAGTTCCCAGAATTGGCACAGCTCAGCCTAAACAATGGCTGCTTCCTATTCACCTTAACCCAGCTTTTCAAAAGAACATCCCCAGAAACACAAAGCATCAGCGGGAAATGGCAATTTTATGAATCCTAATCAATCAAAGGGCTTATTAACTCAATGTGAAGCCAGATTAAAATCTTTAATTATAAATCGTGCTAAAAGGAAAAACAAAATGTACTTATAGTACATTGAAAATTCCGGATATTAACATAGTTGCCATTATCTCTCTCAATATTAAATTTCCCCTCCCTGCCCTGCAACATGCTCACCTTTTTCTGTTCCTAAAGAACAGAACTGTAGAGCAAACTCATTTTTCTCCTTCCCAGGCTTATTAAAACGTATTCTTCCTCCCCGCACGCTCGGGTTTGCAGGGGAGCGGGGTGGGTGGTGGGGGGTGCGGGAAGCCCCCTTCCAGCCGCGCAGGCGGAGGCGAGCGGTTGTTTATTAAGTGGGCTGAGTCGGAGCTACAGATTATTTTTTTTGGGCCACAATCAAATGTGAAGCATTTCTGCTAATGAAAACGGCATGCATGTCTGTGCAAGCGCGGGTGATTGGCAGGGCTGCAGATTGCTAGCCACAGGAAGGGCCCTCGCTGCAAGCGCCGGCGTGAGAGGGGCTATGGGTGCTTTTTTATCAGGCAGACATTTGGGAAATGACCACGGCAAATGTAATCACAGTTGGACGGGAGGGTGGGGGCGGGGGTGAGGGAGAGCAGAGAATGAGATTCGCATGTTTTATTTATTTGTTCAAAGTCACGGTCATCCCATTGTGTGTCCCTCTCCGTGCCTGTCATCTCCGGCCCCTCCAGCCCCCCCCCTGCCCTAGCCCCATTGTCAGCACCCGAGGCAGAATGCAGCTCGGGTTTATCATAAAACACACCTAACTTCTCCAAAGCACAGTGTTTGGCCAAAAAAGGGCTTATTTTCTGTTTGGAATATTAGCATTGTCAAAACAGGCTCCAACTATGTTGTTAAGAGAGACGTGTCCTGCGCAATCGCTGCGCTGCCTCCTTAGCAGGTTATTTGCCATATGCCCCTGGCCTCACACGCTTTTCCCTCCGTGGTATATTGGGTTTGCATTTGAAATTAAAGAACTTTTTTTTTTGCACAAAATCAATTTTTCAAAGGAAAGTGAAATTTCCTTTGGAAAAAGATACTACAGGACTCGCTCAGATTGTGATTCTAGGTCCCTTCATGTTTTATACAGAATTCCTATTTCCCTTTTTACTCCTTTTCTTTTAATGCATTACTTCCCTGGGATTTATTTCTTCAGCACTCCCAGAATGAAGAGCACCTTTTCTGAATTTGTCAGATTTGCTGTCAGTTTTGCGACCGCAATTGAAACCCTGAAATGTGTTTCCCTTCTGTAAAACTTAAGGAAAACACACTGGTTAATTGGAAAAATAGTTTTAAGTTTAAAAAATGTGGACTTAATTTTATATTTTACAAACGACTGGTTGGCTCCAAAACGCTCGCAAAAGCGAATTCACACCTTAGAGAAGGAAATCACCTTCTCTGCTCCCTAATTGCCGTCTGACAGTTCTGCACTCTGTCCTGAATTTCCACTGCCGTCCACAGACGCCAGAGATTCCCTGCCCGGCTACTTTCAAACCCGCTCTGGAACAGGCAGGGGCCGTGCCTGCGTGTGCTCATCCAAGTCCTCGCGTTCCTCGGGCAGGGTAAATAATTTGTAATACTGCTTTTCAAAATACGAACAACACCTGTCTGTAAATCGTGCACAGCAACACATAAATGGAAGAGCTTGTGAACACGGAAAAGAGAATTTTAAAAACATAATCGATCTGGTACTGAATCTTTCTGTGCTGAATATGCATTTCTCAGATTTGGGTTTTTCCCCCCACAAATACACCCTTGCACATACACTTTGCATATCTATTCTTGAACTGAATATTTATGCTATATACTGTACACACAGAATACAGAGTACCAGGTTATTTTTTGCAGATAAGTACTACATACGCTTCTTGGCTGAAAACACTAACGCACGAACATTTATAGAACTCCTTTAAAACCTTAAATGCCGCGTAACGGCGATATTCCTTTGAAGATGATCATTAGACCTAATAAACGGGATACTGGAGGCACAGATCTTGTCCTCTTCAGCTCTTGCGCCTGCCTTTCAGTAAATTCAGAAAAGATCCTTTGTGCCTAACTCGGTTTTCATTTCATTGCTTTTAAATTTGTTAAGCTTGACTTCTGACACTTTAGAAGCTTAGCCTTTTTTAAGTACAATAATATAATAAATATTTGTGTTGCCAAAGAAAAAGTGAATCTGTTGTTAGTGTTGTATAAAGCAGGATCTCTTTTTCATTCGTTTGTTATAAATAATTCACACAACTATGTGCATTTTATAAACATCATCTTTAGGAAACTGATACAATCAAACATTTTTGAGACAACACTCAGAAACATATACATATGCACAAAGTATTTACTACAGTGTATTTGAAACTGTAAACAAAAAAATTGTTAATGAAAGCAGAAAAATGCAGATATTTTATGTAAATAATTATGTTTATACAAAGTGTTTTCAGACTTATTTATACAAATTAGTCATCTGAATGACAAAAAGCTTTGACAAACTACAAACACCTATCAAAAATCATATTATTGGCTCATTTTCCCTTGCAATTTCCATCTTCAGCTTGCCTTGGAAAAAGAAGACAGATTCAGAAACTCCCCTGCTATCTGTCAATACAGTAGGAACAAGCCTAGTCAAATGCATTTTTCTTTACTTATGCGTTAAAAAGTGTTTTCGTGTTTGTTCTATAAAATATTTGAAGAAATCGGTTTTTTGAAAAGTTTAAAAATTAAACAAGATAAACCTATTTAATCCAAAATTATTTTCCCTAATATATTCGTGTGCAGCAAGTTTGGTTCGATTAGAAAAAAAATCAGTATTTTCAAGTAACAATTTAATATGCAGAAAATATCTTCTTATTTTCCAACAGAAAACACTTCAAAATCATTCAGCAAAGAAATGATATATTTAAGATGAATATAAAAAACACTGTGCAGGAACTAGCTAAAGCTCCACCTGTGCATTTCGCTATTGATCTAATTTTAGGATGTTAAGTATTCCTATTTTGTTACTGCTAATGACATGAGATTTTCTTGCACTGTTAGAAATTACAGTCTGGAAAAACTTTACATTATTTACAAATTTCAAATGAACTATTTTGACTATTTTAAATGTTCTTTTAAATGGCGGGACTTCCTTGCTGTTCAGCTTTGCAGTCCCGCAGTGACTGTACAAATGCCATTATTCCCAAGGACAACAAAACCCCATTTATATTGGCAGATGCTTCTACACGCAGTGGCGTGGCCGGAGATAAAAAGGCGCCGCCGTGTAAGTAGCTCCAAATCATTTAATCTGGATTAATCTCGCTCTGCGTTTGCCCCGTAAACCTGACTTTTTGGGAGCGCAGCAGGCAGGGAGCGGCATCCTAGGGCTCTCCAGATGCCCAATTAGACTCGTCTCCGGACCCTGCTTCAGCCTCAGTCTCCCTGTTGGGGCAGAACCATTTATCTTTATCGCTCCCAGGGCAGGCAGGCAGGCGGGGCCGGGGGGAGGCCCTCGCTTCGCCTGTTGTCAGCGGGCATTGATCAGCCCTTCCCGGCTGGTGGCGGAGGTGAGGGCAGCTCCCCCAGGAGCCCTTCGGGGCTGGGCCATGTCAGGGGAAGCTGTATTGAGTCATGATCCGAATGACTGCTCATTGAGGGAAACGGGTATTGGCGTCCCCATCAGCCGGAGACACCCCGGGTAACGCTTAAACAAGTCCACTCTGTTAATGTCAGGTCACTGGGGACACGTTTAGCCTCTCTGCTGACCATTAGACCCTTTGATGGAGTGGACAATAAACTTGACAGGACAGGCTGGACACTGCTCCTGAGCGCGCCG
>NW_009234870.1:0-4900 GCF_000690835.1 Fulmarus glacialis | reverse complement strand
CTCTGGGCTTGGCCGTCCAGCCAGCTTTTGACCCAGCAAAGAGTACACTTGTCTAAGCCGTAAGCTGCCAGCTTCTCTAGGAGAATGCCGTGGGAGACAGTGTCAAAAGCTTTACTGAAGTCCAGGTAGACCACATCCACAGCCTTTCCCTCATCCACTAGGCGGGTCACCTGGTCATAGAGGGAGATCAGGTTGGTCAAGCAGGACCTGCCTTTCATGAACCTGTGCTGGCTGGGCCTGATCCCCTGGTTGTCCTGCACATGCCTTTGAGCGCCCTCAAGATGAACTGCTCCATAATCTTCCCCGGTACCAAGGTCAGGCTGACAGGCCAGTAGTTCCCCGGATCCTCCTTCTGGCCCTTCTTGTAGATCGGTGTCACATTGGCAAGCCTCCAGTCGTCTGGGACCTCCCCTGTTAACCAGGACTGATGGTAAATGATGGAGAGTGGCTTGGCAAGCTCCTCTGTCAGCTCCCTCAGTACTCTCGGGTGGATCTCATCTGGCCCCATAGACTTGTGAGTGTCCAGTTTAAACTTTATACATTCTAGTAAACCACAACGTTTTCTCTTGTCCATTTACAGATCATGTTTAGACTTTATCTCTGTAATAGGCAATTGCTCTCAAAAAAACAACTGCAAGTACTGCCCTTCCTTTGTATCAGGAAGCATGGGCACACATGTTAAAAGATTAGTAGTCAAATTCTAAGACAAAATATGGATGTCTTCTAGATACATTTTTCTTCTTTAAAGTGTTATTTTATCTCCATATTTGTGACAACTGATTTCTTCATAATTCTAAAATTTTAATAAAAATGTTAAGGAAATCTGGCAGAGTTCTTCTAAGCATATTTTTCTGAAGTCTCAAACAGGTTTTCTCATCAGTCCACAGACTCATAGGTAACTTAAATCTGATGGTGCTATAATGACCCTAGTTTTAATGTTACTCAGTTTAAACTTACTTAATTGGCTCATTCCTCAGAATTATTACAACAGTCTCTGATTTTATAGGTGACACAACAACAAGCAACTAAGACTGATGTTCTGTCATTATATTTACAGTTATCTTAGTCTTTACTTGAGAAATAAAACCTCTGTCTCATAAAAATTTTGTTTTGTTTTGAACATGATGACCCACTCTCTCCAGCTATCCCAAAAAAACTCTGACAGTTCTTGGTAATACCCACATATAGGCTAAAAATATTTGTTTGTTCTTTGATGGTCAATTTTATTCATCACAATGTCTGGACTATTGTAATTAACTTCAGTTTGAGCAGACAGGTTCATGAAGTCTCTCTGTGAAAATGTACCATTTTAAATGCAGTCTCAGCATCTTTAAATACGTCTTTAAATCTGTCTTTTACATGTGTTTACATACTTTTCCCCATTCATTCAGTTTCATATCAAGTTCTTTTTTTTGAACATTTTAATAATAAGCTGTCCCCACTGCTAAATTTGAGAATTTCATATGTAGCGACACATTCTGTAGCAATTACATTTTCAAAGTTTTTGAACTATAAATAGAAAATCACTGACTAAACAATGGGTACATGCATCTGGGCAGTTCTGTGATGTTCTTTCAGCATCAATAGCTCAGAAGTCAGAATATCAGATAAGCAGATGATACTATTTCAACTGTTTATTGCCTGGACAGTTTGGGAGGAGGGGGGTGTTCAGAAGAGGAAAGCCAGCTAGAGGTAGATCTCACAGCAGAAAATGGACACAGACCAGCTAGAGGAGTACCAGAGATATGCAAATGAAATCAACTTTTTCCCTAATTTAGGTATTTAAGAGCTAAATAACTAAATCTGACCTCAGACTTCCTTTGTATTTAGTTGTAAAAAATAAGCATCCTGAAAGGTAGAAGACTTATTTATCTCCGTGAGTCAAAGAGTGTGGGCTTTAAGTAAGAAAACAAACAACCCACTCTTCACATATACCAACTGAGGTAATGTTGACTTACAGATATCTAAGAAATGAGTGGTGATATCTCTTTACTTAAAACAAATGTATGTAAGTATCAAATAACGCAAAGGCAGTGAAATGTAACTTCTCCTCTGCTAAATGTGCAGTAATTCTCTCTTTGCCTAAAGAAAGTAAATTCACCAACAAGAAAAAACTCCTGTTCTGAGGACCCATTTTTCAACTTTAATCAAAAGCAGCACACCAGAAGAAGATAGAAAGCCACACATTCCCCCTAAAGGAATACATTCTGAGGTATATTCCTTGTCTTCAAGCAGATCAGAAAGATATGGTGGATCCTGTGTTGCTTCTTTCTCCCTCTGACACAGTAGTTTCCTCACGATTCTCTGCTTATCTCTTTGTGCTTTAAATAGGTAAACCTATGAACCTACCTGTGCCTCTGGTCTTGATTCCTCCCTGTCCCATAAGGATCCCCTTTTGGTAGCATACTCAGAGAAAGCAGGAAAGAGAGACTGACACTCCTC
This sequence comes from Fulmarus glacialis, assembly GCF_000690835.1. Taxonomy (NCBI): domain Eukaryota; kingdom Metazoa; phylum Chordata; class Aves; order Procellariiformes; family Procellariidae; genus Fulmarus; species Fulmarus glacialis. The sequence continues at coordinate 2,458 of NW_009234870.1, read as the reverse complement.
TGAAGTCAGAGTTGAGGGACTATATCCTCAGCCACAAGCAACTAGGATATCCCACAGAACAGGTGGGTGGTTTCAAAGAGAAACTTTTTGGAATGTATGAATCTGTGGCAAGATCTAGAAGGTCAGGAAAAACCCTAGCAGAGACCAGAGATGAACAGAGAAAGCAGGTAGAACAGCCTAACACAAAATGACAACCAGAGACTGCTCTTCAGAGAAAATGGGCTGCTACCAAACATACAACTGCAGCAGCAGAGGAACGATAACACAGAAACGGAAAAGCTGAGGCCATCTCCATAGGATGCAGACCAGGGAGGAGGAATGAAGCTGTTTGTAAGGCATGATGGCAGCTAGGAACAAGTCATGTGAATTTGCAGAGGTCCCTATTTTTTCCAAAAAGTACTAACATTTCTTGAAAAATCTTCTTCCTTTCAAAAGTATTTAGATATGCATCTTTGCTAATAAGACTGGCAACACACAGGTTCATTTCTCATGCGAGCTACATCAGAATCACCATGAACTACTTACCAAAACAAAGATATAATATGTGATACAGCAGATAAGACAGATTAAAAACTTCCCATCAGAAGAATGAATGAGGGTAAATATTTGAATAGCATATAACACACATTTCATTAGAAAATTTGAAGATTTGTGCAACACCAACAAATGGAAATCTAAAGGATGAAAGGATGACAATATAAGTACAATGAGATTCCAAACAAACCTAATAATTAATACTACAGGTCAAAAACCTGAAAAGCTCCAGAAAAAAAAAAAAAAATATGCTGAGGGAAAAAAAAAAAAAAACAAACCCAAAACAAACAAAAAAAAACCCACCCCACCCAACCAAAACACAACAAGCAGGCTGGAAACAAAGATGTTAGACTCAGTTTGAATCAAAACAAAACAAAACAAAAGAAATCTTCTGAAGAATTTGCAAACTGATATGAGAAGTCAGGAAGAATTAAACTCTTGAAGCCTGAGCCTGAAACAGCAACACACACAAGAGAAATGCTGATGATGCAGGAGAGAGTGATTTGCCGTGTTAAGAAATTCTGAATAGTAAATGGAACAATAAATCCCCTTAGGGGAACTCCAGGCCAGAAAGCAGCAATGCCAAGAAAGCATGTAGAATAAGACGTAGTATTAGACTAGTAAAACGAAGGACGTAAGAAAGGCTAAGTCTAAGGTCAAAACGAAGGGGAGAGAGTGCCAGTCCTGTGTCAAAAGAAAAGGTTGATTCTCAAGTCAGGGATAAGAGAAAGGCCAAGCCTGAGATTAAGGAGGAGGAGGAAAAGGAGGACAAGATACAGCTAAAGGAGAAAGACAGCAGAAAGGGGAAGGGAAAAGACCAATCCGAAAAATAAAGAAAAAGATTAAGGACAAACCCAAAGTCAAAGGAACAGAATCCAAAGAGAGCTTCAAGACCATGCTGAGACATACTGAAATTAAAGATCAATTGGAACAGCAAGAGCTCCACATAATAACCCTCAAACCTGTCAAGGTACAGCTTTCAGAGATTGTGGATAGGGAATCAGATGAATAGAAAGCAGAATAATCCATCCAGTGGCATGAAGTTCAGATCATCTATTCAGTACTCACTTCGAGTATATAGTTAAGTCTCCTTGGGCATTTTAATATTATTTCTGTGTTTCTGAAACTCACAGGAAGAAATGTGCCAAAAGGCATTTAAACAGCTATTACAGCAAGGCTCTCGCCATGCTCGAGGTAATTTTGACTATCTTTGCCACTTCCAAGTTATTACTAGTAAAGCAATTACCCTTGATGAAATCATATATGCCTCTCTGTGCATGAGCAAGCTCTGATAAATATATCTCTTAAAATTTTCATAGCCAGAAAGACTGGAATGACTGAAAACTCATTCAATGAAAATTCATACATGAAAACCCTCTCATAAATGAAAAAGTTTTTATCTTTACTTTACACAAATGATGTACCAGATACTGTCATTGTTGGTTAATGCACAGTCAAAATATAAGCTGTTTTTCACACACCCTCCCCTAAAAAATGTGGTGAGAGAAACTGCAATCCCAGCCATCAAACTGAAATCAGCACATCAAAATCCATCTGCACTTAGGTCCTTGCCTATCTAGCTGTGTAAATTTCCATTCCAATACTATCTAAACATCTTTCCGATGGATAGGACATGCACAGGGAGGCTATTCCAGTTCAGTGACGATATAACTGAGAAGTTGCCAGGGATACAAGGCAGTGGGCCCCGACTGACGGCAACATCGTCAGAAGTTCTGAGATTTCCTTCTCTTGAAAACTGAACTCTTACTCATTTTTACCTTCGGAATGAGTTCTCCAGAATGAAATTAAAAAGTTAGTAAATCAAATCATAGAATGCGACCCACCTGTATTGTATCTCCAAAACAAATATCCGCAGAAAACCTTTCAGCCTAGCATGTCCCTGAGGGCACCACCAGCCCTGACT
>NW_009234869.1:0-20506 GCF_000690835.1 Fulmarus glacialis | reverse complement strand
TATGATTCTATGATTCTATGATTTTCTCCTGTCTGATAACATATGGATGAATTGGGAGCTAGGTCCCTCCTTCCATATTCTTAAGGTAATTGCTATGTTTCTTTTCTGGTTGGAAACCAAGGAACCCCTACCTGGTTGTGTACTCTGCTGTCTAGTAAGGTTTGAATTCCCTGGGGAAGAAGAGCAGGAGAAATACTTGTCTGTTTGTACCAGTGACTGCACTTGTACTTCTAGAGAAATGGGGCAGGGGGAAGAGAGAACATATATGTATGACATTTGCTCCTCCTGGTAAATGTAGAGCTTTAATTCTACCCTTGTAGCAGACAAGTAGTAGTTATCTTTTGCAATTCTTCAAAGATCAAAACTTGATTAGTGGAACAAAATCTGACTTTTGAGCAGTCCTGGTGAAACGTAATGCTTTCATACTGTGACAAACTCTGAAAAGAGATCCAGTGAGCTCTTTTTCCTTTTCCGTGTAGATAGCAGATGGGTTGGTCGTATTTCTTTCTCACGATTACTTTGTGTATTTTGGTAGTAATAGCTTCTATTAGACTTCTGTAATGCCAATAAGGGGGTAAAGCTGTTGAGTTGTTAAGTTTGTAATTTTTATCACAGCAAATGACTGGGTAATAGTGAACTACTATGGCATATTCAGTCATTTGCTTGCAGGAGTGTTTTTCTCTATTTTAAAAATATAAATTAGACTTCTCAGTCCTACCTGAAGCTTTAAGGGTTTGTTCTCTTGTAATCTAAGCATATCACACTACTGCTCAAACCTCTAATCCCTCCCTTGGAGGGTCAGCAAGTACAAAGGTTTTTCATTTACTGCAATGTGTACAGCCTCTTTGCTATTTCAAGCAACACCTTTCTTGAGATTGCTTTAGATTGGCTTTGCAGAATTCTTGTGATAACTTAGCAGCTCTAGAGTGGATCTGTTTCATATACTTCTAATCTGAAAATGGCAGGTACGGGTGGGAACAAGATGAATCCAAGTTGTATTTGAAATATTGTGGATGATTGTTAAGGTGGACTTGCAAAATACTAATTCCCTTTTTGTTCTGTAAACTTTTTAGGACATGTGGTATGAATTTTCTTGGCAGTGTGTATGTGGCCAGTGTTGCTACATGACATGTGCCTGCATAGTGTCCCAACTGTGGAGAGCTTTATCTTTCAACCACATAATTATTCAGAAGTTGAGAACATGAGAATGGAAATGTCAGAGAAAAAAAAAAATTGAAAATGTTCAATATTTGCCACGTCTATTTTTTACAGGTAGCAGTGCCACATGATATGAGTTAAAGTAGTGACAGTGGGGAAAGGGAGGAGAACCTTGTCCCTTGTAAAACAGCTCTTGTAAGAGAATAGTTACTACTTGGAAAGTGACTTTTTTTTTTAAAGGCTTTTACTCGCATTATTTCTTAGGTACAGGTTCAATTTATACGAACTATTCACTACAGGCTTTTTGTGGTTTTTGTTTGGGTTTTGGTTTTTTTTTTACTTGTATATGTTGCAGAATGAAAGCACTCTGAAGAGTCATCATATTAGATTAAAAAATGAAGCTAAGTTTCAGTTGCTGAGTTTTCATTGATAAAGATGAGTCAGAAAACGGTCTCCTGGGTTTTTCTTAATGGATATCACTAGTTTTTAAGTACTAAGTACATGTAATGTAGCGTTTCCTTCTCCATTTCGTTATCCTTCCTCCTTCAGTTATTGCGTTATTCTTGACATCTGCGATTCTTTTGTTTTTTCAGGAGCTTTGTTCAGTGTTTCTTTCCCTCTCCTCCTTCCTTTTGTGTTCTTAATATCTTTTTCCTCTTTCCATCATGGTGTCTTTATTATGAGATTTGTAGATGGACAGCTAGCAGTGTTTGGTTCAAAATGTAATACATGTCTGTGAGCAGAGACGGCTTTGAAGTACCATAACTTCCATGAAATAAAAACTGCATTGGGAAAACATTCATATAGTACAAATTTGCCCCTACTTCAGATTTCTGACTCCCTATTGTGTAAGATGGAAACTCATCTTTCCCTGAAGTCCCCTGAACTACCCTCTAAGGATCTTTTGACTATAAAGTAGGAATTTAGGCTTTAAAGGTAAGCTAATTGATGTGATTATTGATATTAATTGACATGAATAAAATCAGTATTTTTCTCTGAAATACACCCTCCACCAAAATCTATTGCACAGGATGCATTGTTCTTAAATGCAAAACTGTTGTGATGAGGGGGACTATAGAGGAAATAAAAAGGAAACTTCTTCCACAGACTAAAAGAATCTTTTACAAAGACTGTGAAAACAGAATAGCATTGCTATGCTGCAGGGGTTGAAAGCATGAAGTTGGTGCCATTTGTTAGCAATCATTGCTGTAGACAGACTGTTACAGCTTAAAAAATAAAAAGAAATGAGTCCCTCCATTTTTTGAATTAAGTAAATACATATATCCATTAATCTCTGAATCTGTTTCAATATTAGTAGTTACTGGTTTGACCCCAACAACAAAGAATCCAATAATTGAGTTAGAAACGATTGTTCTGATAATACAGAATAAATTGAATGGTTTTCATATAGAAATTGTGGTCTGTTTTGGTGGTGGAAAGTTTCAGGAAACCTTTGCTTTCATAGGTTATGGATGGGGGAATATGGAAGTTCGGGCAAATACAGGGACATTAATTTTGAGAAATGTGTAATTTGGGCACTTTCTAAATGAAACAGTAATATTGACTCTGCCACAGTATTGAGATTTAACATTTGAAGATAAGTGGGGTTTGTTCCTCTTTTTGGGTACTGATTATACCGATCCATGCTATTAGTGTGACCATGATGAATGGAGCAGCAACACTGGAGTCTGAGACTGAAATACAGCTCCATGTCAGGGAACTGATCTTTTGAAGGCAAATCAGTTTGTGTAGATGGTTTTGGTCCAAAATTAGACCAGTTCAAAGCAATGAAATAGGTGGTAGTTGAAAAACAGAGATGATTCTGGACCCTCTTTTCATTGCATCATGGCAAAGTGTTTTTCAGGCTGTTTTGCTTGAGTCAATTTTTTTGTTTGTTTTATCATTATCTTGTCTTTAGTGTTTGCCTTGTCCATGCTTGAGGAAGAAATGCAAGAAAATCTACCTACCATGTTGACATCTTATAGAATACTAAGAATCCCATTAACTTGATATATGACTCTAGACATAAAGCGAATTGCAAATATTCTGGGAGTGACCACCACTTACCTATATTCTAATGTGTTCAAGGTCAAAAGTTGAATAAAACTTTTAGATCAGGAATTAGCCTATGTCTTGGTTAAGAAAATAATTATTAGAATACTTTATATTCAACAGTTAAGTGTGCGTAGAGCTAAAAAGTAGCCATGTAGATGCTGATTGTAAGGTGAGTTTGGGGGAAATGGCTAGTAAAATTGTGTGGCTTTGTTTACAAAACATGTCTGTGCATGTGAAATATGCCACTCCAAACTGGATGAAATCTTTTTTTGTAAATAATGCACTTGCTTAATATGTATTCAAGTTAAATTTATTTTAGGACCAGTTTTACTGTACAAATAGGAGTTGAAATGCAACAAGATGTGGTTGTAGTCTAATTTCTTAAGTAAGCAAGCTGAGCTGATAGTGTTCAGCAACAGCAGAATGAGCCTTGGCTTAGGTTGGTCTCATAGTAACAGGTTCAGCTTGTTGAATTGGGTATTTTTATTAATCAGTAGTTTGATACTGACATTAGCAATCAAAAAATATTTGTGTTGGAAAATCTTCCATTGAGCTGTAGTGAAGAAATGTTTCCTTTGTCAGCTGCTGTGATAATATTTTGACTCATCTGAAGTTGGACAGAGAACTCCTAGCATAGATGCCTATTTTTCATCTTAGTACGATGTTGAGTCTGTCTTAAAGTCTCTCAGTTGCAGCAATATGTGATTTTTTTTTTTTTTTTTTTGTAATTTTTGTTTTTAAAGGGGGGAATGACACAAACCAGAAATTCCAGTTTCTGTTGATTTCTGAATCTTTTACTTTGTGTAGGTATGTCTTTTCTGACCTATAAATGTCATAGGAGTTGGTCATAAAGCACCATAGTATACATTCTTAAAAGAGTTTAGTGGGCTGGGAGAAGCATACATGTGGTTAATGACTTTTCAGGCTCAGGGCTTATTTTTTTTCCTCTCCCCCCCACCCCCTTTAGGTAATACACTTGAAGAAAACACCAGAAGAAGCTTACAGAACACTTTTGTCTGGATCTAATCCACCATATCTTCCATTTAGGTATGTGAACATGAGAAATGGGCCTAACTTTTGTGTTTTGGAATTTGCTAAATATAAATTTTTCAGATTGCCTTCCCAGAAGAGGGTTTCATGTCTGATACAGACATCATATCAAAATGACTGATCTCCAGAAAAAATATTTTTTGCTTCTGGTGGAATTACTTGCTCTGTGTTGGAATAATAAAGCCGTTTCAATTGATTTAAGTTTTAAGTAACACTCCCAGTCTTGCAAACGGTCAGGTTTAGAAAATAGTTCTTAGCATGTTTGTGATTTAGGAATTAAATTTTTTCTTTATGATGTATTGTGTTTTACTATTTGGAAGTCATTCAAATCTTTTAAATTACCTAGTACCTAACCACCTAGACTTACATGAATGAAGGGGGTTTTATGTGTTATTTTTTCTCTATTTTACAGAACAAGTACTGATGTTCCAGTTATTAAATTGCTTTGCCTCTCTGTTTTCAATGAATCGTAGATAATTTCTATCAATCTGTCTTTATTCTCTGTACTAAGGTCATATTGAGACTTGAATCTGAGGAGTTTTAGCTATCATGCCTATCTAATAAAGAGAATTCCAGATTTTTTTCATGGTGTGGACCATGAAATGCCCTTGTACTGTATGAATGAAAATACCTCACACTATTCTTGTGCAAACACTGGCAATAAAAGCCAACTGCAAGAAGATCAATGTCCTCTTTTTTTAGGGGAGTCTTTTTTTAGTGTTTTACAAGTAATCTTCACTGTCAGCCCATGCATTTGTAAATGTAGACCTACCTTGTCTATATCAAATTCATCCGATTCTACAGCCATTTGGCAAAGGAAGATCAGATTGTCTGTCTTCTCATAGCTTGTACAGGAGCCAGATACAGTATAAACTATTGGGATGGTAGATTTGTATGTGAAGACCAGATTGACTTTGAAATCTTAAACCGTCGAACACATTCTTAAAAAAGGTATCAAATCAGTGACAGCTTTTATTGCCAGAGAGTTTATAGATTCACCTGGTCATCAATAGCTCTCCAAAGCCCAAGAAGTTTACTGACCTGTTGATATCCATATTTTTTTCAGCTAATTATAAAAGATACTTGGTACAATGCATAAAAAAATCAGTTATTTTAAACATGTCAGTGTTTTTTAACATCTCCAAATTCTATATAAAATACAGGAGTGATGACCAAAGTTAAACAAATAATAATGTATAGTTTTCTCCACCTTTTAGATTCTTTGGTTCCTGATTTTCTCCCCGTTTGAAATAATTACATTAGTCCTTTCCATTTAGAGACAGTTCAGCTATTGGAAGATTGCTACAAGAAGTTCTTTGAAGCAAACTCTATTATTCTGAGCACAGAAACAGTGTCAGTACATTCTTCTGTCTCCTTATCATTTTGGGGAAGCAACAAGCGAAATACTTCCCTGCAATATTTCCCTTTGTTCTAGGGATTACTATGTAGCATTTTAGTGGAGTCTAAAAAAACCCGATTCTCCCTTTCATGTCAAATTCTCAGTGGTACAACTTCGGCAGGAGTATTTCGTTCATATAAGAGCTTTTAATACTAAAGTGACTTAAATTTTTCAGAATCTTAAGCTTAGTTTATTCAAAACTTACTTAAAAAGCAAAACTCTCTTAGTAGTGGGGGATGTATGTTACCTGAGAATAGCTGTATCTTGTTCACCAATTAAAAAAATTTACTGTTTGGAATTATAGTATTTGCTATGTCTTCAGACTCCTTTCTCCCCCACCAAAGTAAAGATTAAAGTGTGTGGAAAAGAGATTCTGAAAAAGTGAAGAACCTTAGCTGTGAGATCCCAAAATTGTAAGACAGAAAACTTGGGAGGAATAGTGTGTTTGCAGAACAGTCTCATATGACCCTGTTTGTTCAAACCAAAGGCTACAGACCTTTGCCTTGCAACCAATTCCTTATAATAATGATGATGACAATAGTAGTAATAATAATAAAAAATGCTATTTCTGCTTTACTGGTAGGGAGTAGTGAAAGTAATTGGCTCTGTGATTTATTGTGAGGCTGATAAGAACCACAGTAAGAAATTTAATGACATAAACCAATTTCATTTTAAGTGTTAAATAATTATTCAAAGCAAATCCTCGTGAGTTTGAATTCATAAAATTCTATTCCAAAATAGAATAGTTAGCTACTCTGGGATCAGCTGGGTCAAAAATAGTTAGCTACTCTGGATCAGAAGGGGTCAAAAAATACAAGAAACAGCAAGATTTTCTGAAGATAGCTTTATGTTATATACAAAGAGTATTTCATGTTTCCCAGGGGAGAGAATACTAACTGAAAACATTGAAGAAGGCAATGTCCAGCAAAGGGACTACTCAGTTTTTGCCAGAGTTGTCAAAATGATAACAAAAGTATAATCTCTTCATTCCATTTGTCAGCTACAGGAGAAGAGGGCAATAAATGTATAGAGTAGGCAGTCTTCTGATATGTAACTCCTCTGCAGTCTTTGTGTATTTCAAGCCCTGGGTTGCTGGGAGATAAGTGATTGGCTAAAACTAAAGCTTTTTTGGGAGGCTGTGGTTTTGTGATGGGTTTTCTGTGGTGTGACTGTGTTTTTGGGTTTGGGTTTTTGGTTTTGTTTTTGTTTTTTTTAAACACAAAGCTTTGGTTATTTTACAGGATGGGAGGGAGGTAATCTTGAGCGGAGCGTTGCTGTTTCTAGAAGGAATATAGTGTTATGAGCTTTTGCTAGAAGAATTAAACAACTTGATTTATTGAGCATTCTTTCTTATATGGCGTAGGGCTGGAAAGCACTTAAGTTTCTTTTGGAGCTGCTTTGGACTACGTCAGGTCTTGGCACTGGATTAGAGCACCTAAACAGATTCTGTTACCTGCGGTATAGTTTGTCGTGCTGGGAAAGAAGGCTGTGTAATCTAGCTGTACGGGAGGTGAGATGAAGAGGAGTGAGGAAATAAACTGAAGGATTCTGATAAGATAGGAGGCTGGGTAAGAAATGGGGAGTCTAATAGTTAGGGAGGGGATATTTGGGATTTGAATTCATAGGAAGAGGCTGGAATAGATACATAAGGAGCTTAAGAATTACTGGGGCTGAGAGAAGGGCAAGTAGATCTGATGAGGGCCTGCAGTGGGACAATCTAGATTAACTGGGAATGGGGAAGAAATAATTTATTCCTTCTTCCCTGGTTTTCCAAGGCCTTTGAGATTATTTTCTCCCCCTGTCCATTCTAAAACATTTGAGACATCTCTGGTGCAAAATATAGGATGATACAGAGGCACAAGCAAATGAACCTGCGCTGGAAGCAGTAGCACTGCCTTAGGTAGTTTATCTGCTTAGCATCAAGCTATACTGTGAAGAAACAAGTTGGTGCTATGAGAAAGTTTGCACCCCTTCCACATCTTTAGTGTCTTGAAAAGGACTAAAATGGCTCTTATGTAGAATGAAAAACATAGCCCAAATGTCTTACCTCTTCCCTCCTATTCTAAGGTGTAGGAAAGAAGTAATTTGAGATATTAATCATTGGTATTCAGTACTTATTCACGAATTTATTCTTGGAGCCCGGAACTTAGTTATTATATAACTTCTGTAGTATAGGTCATCTCCATTTGAATAGTTTCAAGTGCAAGAGTTTATCAGTGAGCAATGATCAGTTAAGTGTTACAGCTGGACTATTTAACAAGTTTGTTAATTTGATATCTGAAGTGTCTTCTATTTGGAAAAAAAAAAAAGACAACTTTCAATAGGTAGAAGCTGTGGGGTTGTCAGATCTTTATGGAGTACTGAGGTATGTTTACATGAAGTGATCACTGGGAAACTGATCTACCTTCATCTAGCTCAGTGACCTCAAAAAGCCTTAATCGGCTTAGATCTTCAGCTGGTATTTCATTTAAAGAGAGCTTCAGCAAATATTGTTCAGGAGTGGAAGGAAATTGGAATATCCCTCTTACAGGACACATGGAAATATTTTGGTTTTGTTTTTATAGTAGAAAAACTAAAGACAAAGCAGGAGGATAAGGCACTACTGTCTTTGAGACACTTTCATCTTATTTTTGGCTGATTCACTGTCACTTGGTGACACTCTAGGCTCTTGAAAATCTTGTACTGTATCTTCTCGCTTCCATTTAAAAAAAAGGTGCTAACACCATTTTGAATCATCTTAAATACCAGTTTCCTGTTGTGAAACCAAGTTTTAGATTTTTACCTCAAGCTACTCTGTATTGACTTTACATTAAAGAGAAAAAAACAAATATATTTTAGTACTATTGTGTTCAGTCTCTAGATATGACATGAATTTCAGAGCTAGGTTTTAGTTTGTAGCTTTTGGGTTTTGTTTCTTTATTGGCAAGTCCTGGGGAAACAAACTCTTTTGTTATTGACAGTGTTTAGAGGTTTGGTGAAAGGGAAAGTGTTATGCAGTATTGAGGTCAGCTACAATAACTGTGAAATCAGATGTGGGATTTGCAGCTCTGTAATGCCGGCTCAGATTCATACCACATCTGTATCTCATAGAAATATTCACATTTTTCTCATTTTGAAAGCAGATACGGTACTATCAGGTAATAGTTGGTAAAACACTGTTTGAAAATCAAGGTGGTTATGCATTTGGCCATAAAAGACTGGAAGAATACTGTAATGAAACATGATCAGCAACAGAAATCACAGCACCCACACTGTAAAAGTGTGCAGGAGATGTCTATATGTGCTCTGTTCTTTTATTCTGAGATGAAATTAGGTCTTCCTTTCTCTTCAGTGCTTTTTTTGAATACTTCTGAGTTGAACAAAAGGGTGTAACATTTGAAATCCATAAAGCTTGGTTTCCACCAGTAAAAACACCTAAATGTTTTTGTATACGTGTAAGTAGTCCTGGTAAGTTAAAAATTACTACTGTCTTAAATGTAAGCACATGCGTTAGTTTTCTGTAGGATAGGATGCTGACTGTGTACAGTGGACAAAGAAAAAGAATAAATTTAAATAGGAAGAATGTCTGGAATTAATTTTAATTTCATCTAAAATTATATGTTTCTTCAAGGTTAGTAAAGGTATTTTTTCTTTACAGTGCTCTTCCTCATAACTGTTAGTGGTTGCATTTGGTTTTACTGTGGTACAAAGTGTGGCCCATTCAGAATCTATTGCATTTTATGCAAGCTAAAATTAGTATTATTAATTATTGCTCTAAAACATTGAAATGTATCTGTCATTGGTAGAAAGCAAATGCATGCTGGTGGATCTAGAGCTATATAATTGACTTCTCAAGTCAATGTGGTATGAGAATAGCGGTATTTCCGACAGGATTTTTGTAAAGGTTAGTACTAGTTCTGACAGTATCCAATATTTTTATCCATAGTCTGGAAATTTATACATCAGTAGGAAGGAAGACGGGTTGACACAAAGAACGGTGAAAGTGAACTAGCTGTTCTGCAATAGTTTTTAATTATTTAGTTTTCTCCAGTAAATGCATTAATTCAGGACGATTCAGAAAATAAGATCAAATTTGTTTTTTAAATATTTACAAAGCTTCGTAATGACTTGACATGACTTCTGACTGATTTCTCTGGGCTAGAAAAAGAACTTGATAACTCAGCCTCAGCCTGGAGGAAGTCTCCTAGGTGACTGGGGGAAAGGCTTGTTTTGGTTTTGCTTTTAACAAAGAAAGAACCAAAATAATTAGTGACTTAAAATACCTTAGACAACTCCCTCTAAACAAAAAGATACTTGACTCGAGTAATTTATTAAAACATGCAGGAAATCAGGTCACAATAAGCTCTTAATCTTTGCCTTTTGAGTATTTCAAGGCCTTTCTAGACATGTAGTTGGCAGTAAGATTGGCATTAAGCATCTGTCCTCTCTAATATGTCTGCAAAATGCTCTTTGACTAAACTCTAAAGGAATACTAACACTTCTCTGGAATAATATGAAATCATCTATTCGATAGGAAGATTGAGTATAAAAAAAAGTCACTTCATAAGTACACTGTGACTTTGCTTCATAAATAAACTTTTTATATTGTTTTAATATTTAAAACAGCTCTATAAAGTGCATTTTGTTGCTTGCTGTGTGTTCTGGTAATCTGGGTTTCATCTTCTAATACTGAGTCCGCAAGCACTTGCCTTACCTGTACTTCAGAGATCTCTCTACTATATCAATGGATCCAGCATGCAGAGTCCTCATGGATTATACGTAAAACTTCTGCCAGATGAATTTCTTTGGTTTTACACCTAAAATTTAATACCTGTAGATAGCTTAGCTTAAAATTCTGGAGCGTAAACCAGTAAAGTTTCAGAAAGGGGGTTGCATATGGAATTGATTTTAATCAGGCAGTTGTACTTTTGGAAACTAGAAAAGAAAAAATATATGTATTCCTGTATTTACCCTGAAAAGGACCGGAGTGCTAAAACGAAAATGGCTGTGGCTTTAAGGAAAAAAAGTGCATAGATTTTGTTCCATTTTCTTGTTTTCTAAATTATGGTAGAAAGAACTTTTATGATTTGCTTGTGTTTTCTTACCAGAAGATACTTGAGGGGCAGAGGGGGGGAGAGAGAGAGAGAGAGAGGGAGATTATGGCAAGGTCTGATATAATACACTGCCATGGTTCATCAAACATCATGCTTTCCCTTGAAGCGTTAGGTGATATTAAGCCACCACTTCCAGGTGTTATTTCATTACCATGCTGTACTGTCATTCATATCTAGTGTTTGTTTATGGTTTCATTACATTATTACATTCTGCCACAAAAGATAGATGGGGTGTGACTTTTTCAGATGTTAACTCAGTGTGTTGCATTTCTTTAAAAAAACATTAGAATACTGCTATTCTTTGAGTTTCTGGGAATTTGGGGTTAGCTTTTTATTTGTTCATTCAAAACGTTGCCTATTCGGAATTTCCCGGCTTTCAGTCTTTCTAATATTTCACTGCGTGTGGATGGCAAGTGTCAGCAGAGCTGTTTTCTCCAGTCAGAGTACACCTACTTTCACGGTTACGTGCACAACAACAGAAATAAGACATTTGAGACGCAGATGATGTAGGCAATACATGTTAGCTGCCAGCATCCATGTGCACTCCACTGGTAATAGCTGTCTGTGGGAACTGTAGCTAAGGATACTGTATGCCTGGAATTGTGATAGGCTTATCTTGTACATCTAGGTCAAGTTCAATGTCCTTCCTCCCTCTTTCCTCTCCCTTCTCTCTCTTGCTTTCGTAGTGCTTCTTATTAATGGATTATGTGGCTTTTTTCCCAGTATTTTTTTCATGTACTGCAGTATCAGATGCCTTATCAATTGAAGTAGTAGTTATAGACATATAGATAAAATAAAAATTATATTCTTGTTATAGCAAAATAACATGTAATGTAGAACATGTCTGCTACAATCATATCTTCCATTTGTATTTCTCTAAATACTTAATCTTGTGGTTTGCGTTAATTTAGGTTTTGTTGTTTCTGTCAGCCCCTTCAGAAAACTGTTACAGCTTTTAGAGGTTTTCTGCTATGTATGTGTTCCCGTTAGGGCCTTAAGATTTTTTTGCTTGGAAGACCTTTTTGTTTGCTAAAATGCTTTTGAGCTAAAATGATCTGTTATCCAACTTTCCCCTGTCAAAAATGTATTGTCTGTAAAGTTTATATTTTACAGCTTTGGTATGTTCTGCATATCTAATGCAATGAAAATACTTCACAGCTTTTCATTTTGAAAAACTTCTTTTTTGGGTTTGGATATTGAAGGTTTATTCACACTTTAAAGTTCCCATTCTAAAACTTTGTGGCTAAGTATTTTTGAGTAATCTAGTAACTTGAAAGCTTTTCTAGAGTAGCCTGCCTGTAATATGACACTACCAAAATTGTAGCTTTTAATTTTCTTAAATACATTTTCTATGAACACTGCTTGCTCAAAACTGCTATACTTACTCTGCTCTTAAAGAATGGGTGAGAATATTCTACTCTTAAAGTACTTGGGATTGAAGGAGCATATCAATATAACAAATTTCATACTACTTCTAGCAAGTAGACTATCAAAAAAGGAAAGTTTTCAATGAAAGATTGAAATTTTGAATCAATTGTAGATTAAAGATGTATCTGGCTGAAACTTAGAATTTTAGTATTCTGATAAATTGCAGCTCTTAGCATTCTGGATAAGATAGCTTAGAGTAAAACTACAAAAGATTTCTTTAACGAGTGATTAGGAAATAATCTGTCCAGGCAGAATTTTGTTAAAATGCGAACTGGTCTGACGCAGACTCTGAAAAGTACTTTTTCTTTTTTCCGCAATACATTTGTTGCTGTTATTTTTTTGGTGGTGTTATTTATTTTTATGTTGATGTCTCTTATTACTTGAATATGTATTGCTTTAGGGTATCCTGTTATCTTTTAAAGAGAAATTGTTATTTTCATAGTGGCAGAACTGAGGTCAAGTAATTTTAAATTTAATTATATCTGGATAATTTTTAATCACATCTGTAATCAGGCATCAAAATGAGAGCCTGTAAATGAAATCCAAACTAGTAGTCTATTTGCCTTTCCTTGTTAGATAGTGTAACTCAATTAAGGCTTGAATAATGGTTAAAGCAAGCTTTGCTTTATTTGCTACTATCCTTACACAATTGAGAGAGGGTGCAGAGCTTCCTTCCTGTTCCAGGACAGCATAAATAATTTGGTAAAGGGCATATAGTAAAATATGCACTTAAAATAATTTGCAGTATCTAACTGCATTTACACTGAGCTACATCTTTGGTAGGGGAGTGCTTTAGCATGGACAAGCTTCTAAAAAGATGTCTTCTTTGAACTTAAATTCAGATTTCTTGTGGGGGTTGCATAACTTGAATATACTCTGTTGTGTGCAGCCTTTCCCCAAGTTCTTAAAATAATTCTGTGTATATTAAATTCTTTTTTTTTTTAATCTATAGGGATGCTTCATTTGGGAACTGCACGTACAATCTTACGATCTTGGACTGTTTACAGGGAATAAATAAGGTAATAACACTTTTCCTTAGCAAAACAGATTTAAATTGACTTTTAAAACGTGAAGGAAAATACTGTTAAAATACATTAGAAAATCTGTTTTCAAAGCAAAATGCGTGTGAATAAGTAGTATGCTGTCATGAAGCCAAAGTTACTGCGGACTGTGTTTGAGTAGTGACAATGGAAGAAGGTTAGACTTTTACCTGGCTGGCCTGGCCTTTGACAGCTTTCTGAACTTCACCTTGTGAATCGGAACGTGCAAACGCACCAGGCCTGGGTGGGGGCAGTTCTTAACTCAACATTGCAAGGCAGTGCACTAGATCTGCTAACAGATCATTTATAACCATTGGTAAAAGGGAATAACATAGGTTGATAAAGACAAGTGAGACAGACGCCTAGGTATACTGTGATTTAATCTGAGCAGTTTTTGCACGTACTTGGCCCCAACTTTCCCCCAAAAAACTTGGTTCAGTGTTTGACACTAATCTTTTCAGAATTGTTTAAAAATAATTAAAATTAATGTATCTTACTAGTGTTTTGATGCGGCACTTTCAACAGTCCTGGTCCTGGGCAATATTAAGCTCCAATATTGCTTTTTTTAAAATGTTATGTCACATTTTAATGGGCAACCTTGTGTTATAGTATATACTTCATACTATAAGCAAAGATTAAATTTCGTTCATCATTTCCCAGTGATCTTGATGAAGGGAGCAGGCTATATGAACAGTTCTGTACAGATACTTTATAGACTATTTGTAATTCTTAAAAGTATGGCAAAACAAGTGTTTCTTAAAAATTGAAAAAAGAGAGCTCAAGCTTAATATTTTTAGTTCTGTGGGGGTGGGAAAGGAGCTGTCAGTTAACAGCAAGACTCTAATTTGTGTGGCATTCTACGGATCCTGAAACTCTGTGAAGCAGTCGGTGCAGTCACTGAAATTTATCTGCAACAAACATGTCAAAAGGACTTTGAGGATCAGTTTTTCCTCCTTTGTTCCCATAAAATTTATTATTGAATTTTTGTCCAGTTCACCTACAGAGGTAAAAATACTTTGAGCAGAAACCGTATGCCTTAATCTAAAGTAAAATCTTAGTCTAGCTGGGTAAATTTGGTGTTTGCGTGCACATATATCATATACATGTAATTCAGGGGGCCTACAAATTCTGTAGTGCAGCCAGCCAACCATGCTTAAATGAAATAAATTTTTTCAAAATCAGCTGTTTGGACAAACGTCTCGGTATCTTAGGTTTCATGACAGGTCCAGTCATTGAGCCTATGTTGTCTATAACAAAGCTGGTTTTGTTTTGTCTTAAAAAAGGTGCTCTATATGTAGCAAATAATGGCAGACTGATGATTATTGGTTTTTAAATCATAGATCTGTTGTGTGTTTTTTGTCACACCTTAATCCCAGAATGTTGTGTAGTATCTATACTTCTCAGAATGCAGTAGATTCAGTATAAATATATGCTGCAGAACTGTCTTCTACCTCTTCCTTGGAATAAATTTGGGCTATGAATTCCTTATTCGTAGGATTTTTTTTAATACGGTATTATACACAAATCTGTAGTGCAAAATTGGCATATTTAATAATAGTACAGTAATAAAATACAAAACTTGACTTCTTTCAATCCTGTAATGTAGTCTAGTGAACTTCATTCTATTAGTGGAATATGTATTAAAAACAAATAATAAAATACAGGTTATACACAGTACTGTATTCTGTATATGTCATTTTCCTGGGTATTATGGTGATAAAATCAGAGCATCATACTAAGTATAGAAAATCAATAAACTCTTCATGTTCTATACTTTGTTATGCCTAACTGCATGAAAATGTATTCAGCATAGAAATCATTGAATGAGTGTATGACAAAAAGGGAATTGCTTTTTAATTTGTCATCTGCCTTACAGAAAAAAACATACATAGTGGGCTGGGGAGAATCAATTTTATGATTTAAGTGATATACAACAACCTTATGTCCCATCGTAATGTCTTTGAAGGGGAGGTAATGAGCCTGACTTGCTTTAGTGATATTGTTGGAGTTTTTGTTGTCTGTGTTGTTAATCTGTGCAAAATGTAATGTTGTCTTAACTTAGAGGCTTCAATAAGCCAAAAGCACAAACATTTAGTGATTTAATTTTGATTCTCAAAAACAGCATTATAAAATGAGATTCTATATCATATTTCAGAATAAACTGACACCTTGTTGCCTTTTAGGCCTTACAGCATGGATTTTTTGACTTTAAGACATTTGATGTGGATGAATATGAACACTATGAGGTTTGTACATTTAATAATGAGTTGAATGTGTTTGGTTTACCTAAAATAAGTTAGAATATACAGTATCCCACAACTTAAAACATAGTGGAAACACATTTTAATTCAAGTAAAACCCAGTGTTCATATGTAAGGTGTGTACATCCAAACGTGTACGCTGTATGTGAAAAACATGCAGGATGAATATCCTTGCCATTTCAGTGCATTACGTAAGTCTACTGTTTTCTCGTAGCCTTTCTGGCTTCTTGGACCTCTTTCATGCTTTCTCAGCCTTCCCCCAGGATACGATCCAAGGTCTCTCAGCTGACCAACAGAATCTGTGTTTTCTTTCAGCACTTGTTGAGCTGCTTCTTGAGGTGCTATTAGTCCCAAATATATAATAATTTTTTTATAGCCACATAGATTAAGCACATTTTGAGCTTTTTTAGTAAGGATGCATTATATGGGGATTCCAGTAATGAAAATACATCCAAAATATTTCCCTAATGAAGTCCCAGAAAGCCAACAGATGTCATTCATTGTTCTGCCAGCCTTCTTACAACTTAAGAATAGATACTCTGCATGACTCTAGATGCTTCTAGGACTTTGTTCTGTAACATACACACCTTTGTCTGCTTGTAGTAGACAATTATCTCAAGCTATATGGCTGCAGAGAAGCTTTAAAATATGCCCATGCTGCACCTGTGAACTGGGTTGTGTACAGAGGAAATCGCAGGCACAGAAGGTGTGTATACATCTGGTCCAGAGTAGTTGCATGATTTTTGTCTACCATTTCCCACACTCAAAGGAAGGGAAAGGATTTTTACTGAAGTCAGTGATGACCATGTAGTTGTATTGGACCTTGTCTTTGGAGCTCCCTGAAGTTCCTGTAGTTGCATTGGTTAAGGAGAAAAATATATAAACTAGAGGGGTACTAAACATTTGAATATATATTAAACTCTTTTTAGAGTTGTTATTGTAGCCAGTATTCTTCCCCCCCCAGCCCCTCTATTGCAATTTTCAGAAAACTTGGAAATCGTGAGAATAAATTTGCTTAGTCTGAAAATGTCCATTTTAAAATTTATTATCTTAAGTTGAATATTTCTAATATCAAACAAGTTTTAGGGATAATTGCTTTCTTAAATCTCTGTAATTCTTGATAAATAACTATTTTGTTTTACAAGCAAGAAGATATGGGTGACTCGGTACATATCTGAAATACATACAGCTATAGGAAATGGTTCATAAATGTTCAAAAAAGAGGGTGAGGTCAGGAGAGGAATAAACAGTGGAGAAACTTAATTTACAACACAAATGTATAGAGTAGATGTTGGCTGCAATAGGCACACTATAACATATAGCTATTCACAAAACTTAAAAGCATTTGTAGGATTTCTGTATACTGTAATGTATGTTCCATAATGATTAGATTGAGAAATTGGTATAGCCTTTGCTGAATTACTGAAATTAAATGAACAGTAACTAAAATTTAAAGTATGAAATTGCTGCTTTTTTGCTTACTCTACACACAAAAGGAAAATGTTTGTTCCAAAAACAAACGATGGTTGGGAATTCTTTGGAATCTGTGTATATAGTAAGCATTAATCTGCCTGAAAAAAGTATTGAAATAATTGACTAAAGCTATCCCATTATCTTGTTTAATGCTTAACATTATTTTAGTTTGTGAAAAGTATGTATGTTGGAGTGATGTTTAAAGTATGCTGCCCGCTGTCCGAGTTTAAGAAGCAAGAACTTGGAATCATCTTTAATTTTTTGTCCGTTTTTTGGTATGTCGTCTATTGTTTTACGCATCGTGGTCAGCTTTGTATGTTTAGATATGTCCTGTACTATATTTCTAAAACTTTAAGTGTTCCAAGTTTTTGCTATGTTAGGTCTTCAAATGTGTAGTTATGTGGAGAAAAGTTGCATAAGACTTAAAAGGAGCAGGCTAAAGGAAATTCTGTTTCACGTTTATAGTTCTTTCATCTTACTTCATTATCAAGGCACCTAATTCCCCTTTTGTTGGACTAGATGTAAAATGCTCAAGTTTTCTTTTTTTTTTAATAATAATGTTGTTTGCATGTAGTGTTGAGTATATATACATATATATCTGTAGTTCAGATTGGTTAAAATGTAAATTATTCACAATAACCCATGTGTCTATAAAGAACTACTTAATTCACAAATAAAACTGGTAATACAAATATAAAAATACTTTTAACTTATTGAACAGGACTTCCTCCTTAAAGGGGGGAGAGGTTCTACAATGTTGAGATTGCAGTCTGTGATGCAAATCTGGGGGGGCGAGGGGTCCTGACTTGGCAGTACAATTGGTTCACTAGTCCTTATGCAACCTTGTTAACTTACAGGAGTTTTCACTGTGTGAGGACATTTGGAGCAAGCCTAATGGGCTTAGCTAAGCAAACAGTTGGTGAACTGATTGCAGTAACATCCATTATCAGAATCTTTCCCTCATTAGGATGTTTTGATTTGCTGAGAGCTAAAAACACAAGCTTAATAATGCAGTTGAACTGAGTGCCATGTCCTTAAAAGTCATGCTGAGAATAACTGCATTGCCAAATGAGGAATGACTGCTCTTCAATTAAAAAAAAAAAGAAAGCAGTTTTGAACTTTAGTTATGTATTTCCAAAGCAGCTTCCAGTTTTGGCACTGACAGAATTTGCAGAGCCTTTTTGAAGTTTTCATTTAAAAGTGAGCAAGAAATACAAAATGTCACAGTTTGAAAGTTTTTTTTTAATTTAGTCTTTTTATTTGATTTATACTTTGCTTGTATGATTACTGGCTCATCAGAGCTTATGCCAATCTGTAAATTTCAGTTTCTACAGGGAAAGGATAATTGTTTTTGAAGGCTAATTGGGTTTTCATTTGTTTTCTGTGAATTGGGTTTTTTAGCCAGTGCCTTACAGGGAAGCATTTTTCCATATTTTTTGATCAAACCATACAAGAATGTTGGTTTTGTCAGTGTTGTTGTAAGTAGGTGTCTTAAAATGCTGAACCCTCTAAGGGAGAAATATCTTAGATATAGGAACTTTCTGCTTTTATTGGAAAACTTCAGCACATTTTTTTGCATTTCATTTTATTAAGAGATTTCTGAAAAGCAGCTTATGGTTAGTTAGTTAGTCCCGTATAGGTAACCTAGCTAATTACATTTGAAGTGTTTTGTTTTAGTGCAGCAAGAACATAGTGAAAAGTAAAATAAAATCTTGAGTAATTTTTTTAACCTTGTATGTACAGATACAAAATGTTTTTCTCTTTCTCTTCTGAAATTTTTATAGCGAGTGGAAAACGGTGACTTCAACTGGATTGTTCCAGGAAAATTTTTGGCATTTAGTGGACCACACCCAAAAAGCAAACTTGAAAATGGTATGGTGTACATTTTAATGCTATTCTATGATCTTATTTTTTCCAGCATGTTTAATGGTCACAGCAAATGAGCAGAAGATAATAGAGGTTTATAGATTAATTTTCATCTTCAGAAATAATTATACAGTGAACATTTTATATACGATCATAGAACTTAATTCCAAAGGTTTTGGGATTCTTCTTTGCTAGAAGAATTCTAATTCTTCGAACAGTGACTTTCATTCAGTGACAAAGTGCCTGAGAAATTCAGGTCTCTTACATTTCTCCTGGAACCTGATACCTGATATGATAAATATGCAGAATGAAAGGTGAGTTGCATAAACCGAAAGAGACTGTATTAAGTGTTTTGTAACAAAGGCCAGGAAAGACTTTAAAAAGAAGCTTGCCTTTACTACTGAAGATTCTTGGGATAATGGGAAGAACCTATGTGATTCTAATGGAATAAAAAAGAGAAACTTGACCGACAGAGAAAAGGTAGAGATTTGGTCCAGCTGAAATGAAAATTAGTCATTTAAAAACTACAATCAGATTTTCGCGGAATTTCACCTTATTCTTTAGGCCATGTCACTTTCTTTATGTGAGCATGTTTTCTGAATATCTACCTCTTTTTTTTTTTTTTTCCCCTTTTCTTTTTTTTTCTTTCTTTCCCCTCCCACTTCTGCTTTCTCATGTTTCCTTTATGACTGGAATGCTGCTAATTGCATAGTGTCCACTGAAGATCCAGGGAGAAAATATTTAGGTTGGTTTGGGTTTCTTCCCTAATCACTTTTACAGTCCCTTCTTGCAGAATTTTTTCAAATTACTTAAATTTTTTCATGGAATTTGGAAAACCGGTGTTTTATTTTAAACATGTATATAACTGAAAATTACTAAATTAACACTAATGCTGAAAATCCAGTTATGAGGCTAAAAAAAAGCCTCACCCAGGTGAGTGTAAGTACACATTACAAAGCTACATTTTTCTCATTATGTTGTGACTCTAATTGCATTTACTAATGCATATATGACGTTTGGAAATGACCCATATTTTGTGAGGAAGCTTTTGGACTTTATTTGAACAGGAATAAAAATTCTGGAGATAGACCAGTGAATTTGGTCCGTGACAGACCTTCTGATTTTTGTGGTAGCTATGTTGTTCCTGTGTTTTGTTTGTAAGACTTAATTGTTAATGGGAAAGAATAAACTACATTTTACATACATACATCCTATAGACATGTGTGCATGTGCACCCACTCCCTCACACCCTCATTGACGGACAACATCTATTTGGTAGTAGAAAGTGTCCTAAACACTTGTGGTGTGGTTGGTCTTTGACCTCCCTCCCCGCCCCCCATCTTCATTTAGAGGATCCTTTTGTCTCTCAACTGAATCAAGGCACTAAAGGTTTTTTATTTCACAGTGGAGCAAGAATATTTCTGATACTACAGTTTATCCTTTGACTGTTCCTCTTATCTGTAGTATAGATCACCAATCTATTTTCCTCGTAAACACAGTGTTTCCTCTTAAAGCATGTTCTTATTCTTTGATCTGCAGCTTGACTATAGATAAACAGTTGTTCTGAAATGCTGAATTCATATATGTGCCTACCTTTATGTATAAAACCCTACTTGTAGAGAGGAATGGGCTAAACAGGAGACAGTACAGTGTTTCACATATAGAATCATAGAATCATAGAAT
>NW_009234868.1:0-2232 GCF_000690835.1 Fulmarus glacialis | reverse complement strand
CCCTGGGAGCCCCTTCACACCGGGGGGTCCAGGAAAACAAATATTTATGAGGAAAAGCCACGAATTGCCAAGTTATCCTGCAAATTATCAGAGAACTGGAACATATCGTGGAGGGAAACAGTATTTTCTGAAAAGACCTTTCAAGCACAGTATCTCATTCTCTGCAACGTTCATCTTCAAAAACTAAGAATGGGGAAGGATTAATGGTCCAGGAGCCTGAGAATTCACACTTCCCGGAACAAAGAACAAAGACACTAAGCCTGTCTTTAAATGTCCCCGTTTTCTGCAAAGGAATATAATTTTGCTTCTGTCATCATTTCAAGAAATACTTTCTCCACAATTATTTCTTTTCCAAAGTCAAAGAGTTGAAATCTTGCAAAAAAAGAGGAAGAAAAAACCCTCGCATTTTCTGAAAAAAAAACCCAGCAACACAGGCTCTTATTTTGCTGGCAGAGGCAGAACTTACTTGAAACAAGAAGAAAGAAGGAGAAGCCGAACATGTTTCAATTACAAAAAAACATTATTAGCTCACAAAGGAAGAGACAAAAAGGGGTTTGCTCTTCAGGAGAGCGATGGGGCTGGCTGCTGCGAGCGTGCGAGCGGCGTGCTCGTTGTGGGGGGCCGGCCGGGACACCGATGTGGCTTTGGTGCGTGGGCAAGACAAAGTGTCACTGTCAGGCAGAGCCCCTGTTGATCGCTCAGTACATGTTCAGGTAGCGCATTGTGCAGAATTATTGGGACCGAAAGGAAATTCAGATGAATCACCAGAAGCCATGTGAGAAATGAATCAAAATCGTACTTACTGCTCCTGCTAAGAGCAAACAAAATGCGAGGAAGATGCGCTGGCAGCATCACGCACTTGATGGTCACCAGAGATCTCACTTTCGTGAATATCTCTTAATTTCCAGGCATACATATAAATAAGTAATAATATCTCATCTGGAAATAGACACTTAGGAAATAGCATTTCTCAAGCTGTAACATTGTTATGCAGAAAAAACATTTTGAGGGTAACAGCCTGACAAGTAAAATGCCTGGCAATGCTTGTAGCTGTCCTGGGCAGGCTGATGAACTCCATGGCTTTTGAACTTTATTTATTATGAATGAGAAAATGAGCCCGACTGTTCTGAAGTAGTGAGGTACCGCTGAACATCACGAGCACCAGAGCGTCTAACAGGCAGTGACCTGCTCGACTACCGCCCTGCAGTAGGTTAGACTCTTGCCATACAAGAGCCACCATGTTAATTCATCATTTTGGACAGCGGTACTTTCAGGAATGACACCGTTACAGTGTCATACAACACTAATTAGCTGTCACTGTCACATTACTCTTAGAGTTGTCATCTCATGGAGGTGGCACTTCCAGGAGGACGTGGAGTGTCAGCAGTCAGACCACCCTTGTTCTCAGGAAGGTGTGGGTCGGTGCTGCTGTTCAGAAGCACCCGAGAAGGCACCAGCTCAAGAGGAACACCTTGTTTCTGCTGGTTTACCATTGAAAAGTTTGGCTGTGCTGGAGCAGAGAGGAGAAGCTGTGTGACTTGCCGCTTTGTGGTTGCCTTCCTCCCCAGAATGCCTCCTCCTGCACAGGCCAGCGTGTAGGGTCCTTCTATCCTCTTGTGGGTCATGAGTCCAAATGCCACGTGTGCTCCATGGACCGTCGTGTGTGATGACGGATGAGTAATGGGTGGCTGCTGACCGGCATGAGCAACGCAGCACAGTGTTGATGGCATCCTCCTCGTTTGTCTGTGGAGGGCTTCTTGGGAAAAGATGGGTATAAACTGTGGCTCTTAGTCTAATAAACACAATTTGATTGCCTTTTCCCTGTCCCTTTCTAAAGTGAAGGCTTCTGGCTTTTTATCCAGACAATATTTTAACCAGAGTTCTGCGTATTTCCCCTAGACCAGAAATGCCAAAGCTCAAAATAATTATGAAATGTGTAGTCAGAATTAAATGTTTATAATCCGGGGCTGTGAACATCTCAAATCCCACAAATGAAGCAGACACAATGCTAGTCAGTATTGAAATGAGGTCATCAGGAAGGCAGCAAGCGAGTTGACCTGAAAACTGTATGTTACTTGACCAAGAGTTCCCACTGCCGTGTGTAGTCTTTGCAGGCACCAGGTTTCCAACGGCAAGTGAAAAGTTCTAACCCGCTTGAGCAAATCTTTTGGGAAGACGCAACTGCCACCAGTTCTGGGGGTAGAGAAAGGCTTCCCGCTGCCCCGCTGCGTG
>NW_009234867.1:1334-3896 GCF_000690835.1 Fulmarus glacialis | reverse complement strand
ATACTTATATTTTTATATATATGTACAGACCTATATATGTATGTATATAGCATTGACATAATTTTTTTTAATACTGCCTGAAAATATTTGTTTATTCTGCACCTCTTTGAAAATGTCTTAATTCATAGAATTTTGGACTTGCTACATCGAATTTTCTGGCAGTGTGAAATTACCTGTCATCCTTGAAATACGAGAGAGCTATAGTCCGAGTACTGTACTGCTATTCTAATACAGAGCTTGCCTTATTACAATATAAATAATACAACCATCTTATTCATCTTAATTTCACAGGTTTAACTGCTTTATAGCAAAACACAGCTTACAGGGATCATCCAAGATATTTCCTTTAGGTTCATGTCATTAAATGATCTCTGTAGGAACCATAACAGTGGTGTAAGAATCAAAGAAACCTGATCTCAATAGCTGTTGCTTTATTGGCTAGCACAAAGAAAAGTGTATTTCCCCACCTTCAACAACCTGACTCGCAGCTCCCTTGTGAGGGGACAAAAGGCAATCTGAAAAGCATTCTTGCTGAATGTGGCCAGATATAGGAGGTTTGCAGATTTGCACCATGAGTGATTCAAGATTAATCTTCTGTAAAATTCCAGATCCTACCTTATGTCATTCCCAAATCTCCTGAAATCTTCCATTTATTAGATAACCACTGAAACTCACAAAGCTGATCTTTCGAAAAGAACATGTTTCCTAGGTAGCTAACTCAAAAATAAATCATATATTTGTGTCTCAACTAAATGCTTATTAGAAATAGGTTCTGATTTTTCCATGTAGCAAAATTACATTTTTTTCCTCAAGTATATACTTGTGTGTACAGATCAACACACCAACATTTATTTCATTTTAAAGACACTGCAACTTCTGACAAACATTTTCAACTGCATTAATCTGCACATAAGAAAGTAAATTTAGACAAGTATTCTTGAGAAGAAACTTTCCAAATTTTAGTATAGTGGTATTCAGTAAAAAAAACCCCTAAAATTTGCTGATTTGAATTAATCAGCTTGAAAGTCTATCTGAAACAAATGCATTAATGTCAGGGAAGTAGATCTTCCTTTTAAGTGGAATGATTTGGGAAAACATACTGAGAGTTGTTGCAACAGTAAGAAAAATGCCCTTCTTAAAGTAAGAACAGCTATGTAAGATAGAAAGCATTTTTTAGCTGTAATTCATACTTAATAGAATACATACGACTCTACCACCTCAGAAACAGAGAACTTAGTTCAAGCTTCTTCCGGTACTGCTGTCCATGTTACAGACTTCTTATTTTAAGTCCATATCCCCAAACAGATCTTTATCAACTCTTTTGCTGATGTTTTTTTCAAAAAACCCCACAACTCTTAGTTCATTTTATTACCTACAAAATGCTTTCCAAGTTTTCAGAACTAACACTGTAACGGTGGTTTAGACTTCAGCTGATGTAGCACCTACTGCTAAAAAAATGTGAGTTTTGTTCGTATCCAGCTGAAGTCAATGGAGATAAAGATTGCCAGTGACCTCACAACTCCTGGTCCTTAAACTCCCATTACCTTATTTTTGACAATAATGGATTTCTGTTTGACATAATCACATTAAAGTCAGGGCTATCAGCTCCAATAATCACTGATGTGAAAGTAGCTGACACCCTTCAGTGATGACTACATTACATTTCACTAAGGCACATCATTCATTAAAATTTGCATATATTCTGAAATATTTATTTGATTAAAAAAAAAAGAAACTTTCATATACTTAGAATAGAACAATCTCACAATAGACCAACATACTTCATGCACCTAGTCAATTTATTTCATCTCAATAGTTAATTAATTCACTTTCTGGCACAGTTTATTCAAATCCAAAAATAGAAATCCTGATTTGTAAAACCAATAGACAGATATATATATCAACACATCAGGTGGTGGGATTAATTTACCCGGAGGAGCTTTGTTCATAGTCTATCACTGGATTTTCCTCTGTCTGCTAATAATGACCAAATACCTCCTTGAAACAAAATGATGCCAATGATGGAGTTGAGACAGCTTAGGGTCAGTGGCAGAACAAGAAGCACAAAATCAGCTTTGCTGAATCAGAAAACATCCAAAGTATGACTGTTCAGTTGGTTAAAGGTTTTCCATACCTCAACTGTCTGAAAGGAAGACAGCAGAAGAAAGCCTGGCTCAAAGTCGTGGTTTTTGAAAGTTTCTACCCAAATGATTCAATGGCTTCAAATAACTGAGATATGGGGGGAAAAAGAAAAAAACCAAAACTATGTTATCTGGCCCTTGGTAGAAAGTTCTGTCAAGTACTGTCAGGTTACAGTTCTAGTGTCCCCATGCTTTGAAGAAGACTTCATATCTGTGAAAGAGTAGCCTTTTTGCCACAAAATTTTGCAGATGCTCTGAAAATCCAACAAATGTGGTCAAGTTACAAGAGTTGTGTGTACACCAAGTAGAGTGAAGGGGAAATTCAAATTGTAGCTGCTCAGCATTGGTAATTTGTGACCAAGGCATGACCCGGCATGGAAGGCAAGAAGGTCCAACTGCAGAAGGGGTTGAACTGGCTGGA
>NW_009234867.1:0-1310 GCF_000690835.1 Fulmarus glacialis | reverse complement strand
AGACAGGAGGACTATGTGAGGGAGTGAAGTTTCCCTTGGTGATGAGACAAGAAATGCCTCAGTGTTGTTTTATACTAATGGACCGGTTGTGGGATGCGAGCGCTCAGGGACCACCTTTGGGCAGCAGAGCCAGGCTGGGGGATGGACCCAACGCCGGGCTGAGGCGCCCCGCACTGCCGGTGCAGGTGTACATACAGAATCGGCTCGTGTCGCACCTTGGCAGACTCCCTGTAGAACCGCTTATGGCGGTAGCACTGTCCAATGCATTGTGCATTAAAACTTTTGTATTTAAGCACAAACATGTGTTTAATTCACCTGAAGGGATACAATAAAATTTCCCCAACAAAAGACTTGCAAGTTAGCAGTTAAAAACATACAGATTCTGTCTGCAGAATTGACTGGACGATAAATACGACATTTCCACACAGAGGATGGGTTTATCTCACCCACAGTTACAACATAAAACTAATTTTTCTTTGATGTTGCAGTTTCAGGCAAACTACATGTCTCTGCTGGGAGGTTCTGTGAACATTTATAAAACATATTGGATTGAAATGTCTCATAGAAGAACAAAATAGAATGTGTACTCAGGATTGTACATCGTATGTATCCTATTGTATGTACTAGCAGGATAATATGAATTTCTTTTAACATAATCCATAGGCCCTGCTTTCTACACTGAAAAAAAAGGAGAATCACCAAGTCCGAAAGAGTCAGCTGAATGATCTATAAAAATAAATTTTCTTAACTGAAAACAACTAGGAATGTAATAATGAAGGCACAGTTCTCACAATAACTAAGGGATAATTACTGAGCTTGTTTTGTGACTGATGAACAAAGACTTTGTAAGGAAATTTAATCACTGATTTCTTATCATATAGTTAGATGCCAAATGAGATCACATAATTACAGATGAATGAATTTCTATCCTGATTTTTTATATAATCATGTCTAGCATGCTGATTACAAAAGCAAGAAAAAACAGAATCTTGGGTGTTTATTTCATGGAATAACAGTGGGGATTCACTTTCAACATGCAAGGGCGGATACAGTCTTGCAGCTATAGGAAGACGAAAATTATTCAGCCCCAATCAACTCATCTACATCCATGGGAGAATTTTGCAGGAAGTTAAAGCATACATTGCCAGGGCCCTTTGTCAGGAATCAACTTCATCACGGCCACAGAAGGAATGCATTGCTGGCAGGATGTGCTATAGGAAGGTACAAACCCAGCAGATTCCCATCCTGGTCACATCACATCCCTTTTCATACTGTTCTGCTTTAAATAGAATCATAGAATCATTAAGGTT
>NW_009234866.1:0-5574 GCF_000690835.1 Fulmarus glacialis | reverse complement strand
TATATATAATAGTAAAAAATAATTTGCAGATGACATTCAACATATCTGGTTGTTAATCTAGCAAAAAGCATATAATTACACTCTACTATATAATTTGCTGTTCTAGTAAAAAGCTACAAGGACAAGAACCTGAAGCTGTTACCGAAGAACTCTAAAAACGGTACATTGAACAACATACAATAATTGCTTTCAGAGCAATTATGATAAATTGTTCTGACAAAACACTGGTCAAAACTGATTATCAATCAAAGGCTTGTGTAATCTGGGCCATCGTATTTTAATTGGGTCAACAAAGAGAGTCCTGAAATTCTGCTGAACTTCAGGGAATTTTCCCCAGTATAAAATGATTATTGTTGAATTCAAATTCATTTTTTGTATTTCCAATGTAATTTAAAGATACATAATTTCTTTAATTGGCATCATTATGGTACGATCGTTCAGTGTTCGGCTATTTAAGAAAAAGGCTTTCCCAGCTCCTTGTATTTGCACAATCAAAATGAAAGGAGCCTTTTAGCTCAAACTAAAAAATATAAATGAGAAAGCAATTTTTGTTATCTTGCAATAAAAGGATAAGAAGTTTTTCAATGGAAGAAGAAAAACCACAGCAAAAATTTGACTGTGAGTTGTAAAGATGGCATTTTTCACTATTGGCAAGTGAAGTATTACCCTGAAAGTAGCCAATATCCATTCTCAGCGGCTTTTGATCCAAGACAACTACAACAGACCTAGTTTAAATTACAGATGTGCCAACCACGCTCTTTCAGGTTCAAGACATGAAATAATTAGCCCTCTATATCCTGAAACAACTTTAGATGGTTCTCAGCTACCACCAAAGGCATTAAAAAAACACATGGTCAGGATTCAGATGAGTTAATCAACCTACCTGGAGAAGGTTATTTTTCTTCACTGAAAATGCAAGGGCTAGGGTAGTTATTTTAGAGTCTCTGTTGAAGGCAGAAAGCCAGATACCAAGGAAAAGACAAAGCTCACTAGTGTAAGTGAACAAACAAATGTGTTTCTGTTTTGTTTAGGGAGACAGGAGTACGTATTTCTGTAAACAAACAAGATTACAATGAAATTATAACTTAGTAGTATTGATTTGTGAGAAGACAGAAAGATCTGAGGAAAGCTAAGGACACAATAAGGACAATAATTTTCTTAATATTTTCAATGTATAAGCAGTTCCTGGAAGAGTACCAGAAGCCAAAAGTCCTTTGGTAAAGCAGATTCACACAGTAACAGCAGAATCTGCTTTGATAAAGCTTTGCTAAAGCACATTCACAGCCAGTAACATTTTCATTCTGTGCTGTCAAGAATTGTCCAAAGCAGATGTTTAAAATAAACAAACAAAACCTCACACCCACACAGCACTTAATGAAAGCCATGGAGAAAAGGAAGGAGAACCAGGGAAGGAAAGATGTGATTACAATCACATTTCCTGCAGCAACAGCAGCTGTTCCCTGCCATTGCCAAGGTGCACCACGAGTGTATACGGGTAAGTGCTGTGACTGGCTGCGATGCTTAATGCACCATAGAAGTCCCATAGGAAAATGCTACAAAACTATTTCTAATCCATGCCATTAGAATAAAACGCAGGTTTTGTTGGTTTGGTCACAGACAAATCTCTTCATTTTTATTTTGCTTTCATTCAAACCTGTCCAAGGATGTATATATTCTCAGATGTGTCTGAGGGCTGTGGAAAACTAAGAAACTTTCATCTCCACACACACTATTAAGGCTGGGAGACAGAGCTAATTATGTAAACTCTCTAATTCCCCCAAAGTGTCAATGGGATATTGGCTATTTCTAGTAACAAACATGAGTAACAGCATGAGGCTGGACTAGTAGACCTAGTTAATATCAGTACACCAGTCCAATATAAAAAAGTACTGCTTAGACATTGAAAATTATTTTCAGGTAAAGGCATGTACTGCCTACAAATGAGAAAACGCAAATTCTTCCAAGCTCATTTTTCTTAGCAACTCTCAGCATGTTCTTATCTTCCTAAACAACGCAGAACCAGCTGATACCCCCTTTCCCTTCTAGGTCACTTCCAATATGAGGAAGACAGGCAAAGTAACTTACCGCATTTTCCAAAGCAGTTGGACGGAAGATAACATTACCCCCACTGGGTAGTTTCTCACCTGAATAAAACAACCTGTGAAAAGCTATAGGCCATTACCATTAAAAACTGCTTCTTATTTGCAATCTACCTAAATAAATGGCCAATACAGTAAATATCAGTGAGAATGGGGTAGGAATTCAGATCAGAATAGGAATTGAAGAGATTAGAACCAACCTAAATAGAAGATTTCAAATCAACTGAGCTGGCCAAAATGAGATCGTAACTGCTATACTGTACATAATCACTGCTATGCTATGTCTTCAATAATGGCTAGCAGCAAACAACTGAGGAAGAGGACAAAACTGGTACGTATAGAATTTATTCTGACTCATATCTCCACCTCCTAGCAAACCTAAACAAAAAATTATACCAAGACCACTGTGTTCAACAGGAACTCATAGACCTGTCCTCCAACAGGTGCAACCCCACCTAGCTACCGATACCCCACATAAACAACTAAATGAGGCTGACTAAGTGTGGGTGTCCACATGGCAAGTGCCTACAGCTGAGCTAGTTACACTGGACTTCCTTTTCAGTCAACAGAAATTCAGTCAATACAGTCAGTGCACAGAAGTCGGCCTCCCCTAGAAAAGATGCCTACATTTAGTCATATGAATTACTTTTCAAGGCTCCCTATAAAATCAGTGGAAAGAGATATGTTTGGTACATATCCTTACAGTTAGCTGGCACATTTTTAGTCTGGTTTGTAAGGGAACTTTAAACAGAGATTAAAGGGGGAAAATCTAATGAAAGGATATTTTATTATGTACACAATAAAAACTGATGTCTCTTTTTCATCCTTCCCACCACTGCCTGGTCAGATTATGCTGCTGAAAAGTTAAACCCATCTCTCTGATACCATATTAAAGAAATCAAATCATTGTGAGTAATGTGACATTGTGGTATTATTTTTAACCCACACAAAAATACAAAGAAAACAGACAAGAAAATGTAGTGTTTACTTTTAGAAGTATGTATTATTGTTTTTGTAGTAACAATATATCTGCAATAATTGAATACAAAAGACAAAATGAAACATAAAACATTTTTATATATATTAAAAAAGCTCAAAAAGAGCACAGAATATTATATACTTTTATGTAGGTTCAAAATAACTTTTAGCATGTTGAAAAGCAAAATCTTCCACAGCACTACATAAAAAAGTAATGCTACGATAACAATAAAAAATGTTTGGTACATTTCAGGATACATACAAATCTTCTACATAGCCAAGTCAAAAATCAGATGCCAATACACAGTCCCACACAATGATCAGAGACAAAATGCTGCAGGATGATCACATTTCCTAAAGCAGTAAAACTGAAAGAGCTTTCAGGCTTTGCTAATTCAGTTGGACAACACTGGCTTCAGCTGCCTCTGAGCACCATAAAAAACACAGCATAAAAACACCTCTGGGCTTCCATCTCTTGTGTTCAGCATGGAAATCAGAGAGCATTTAAGTTTTCTATCCCTGTTATTTTTCTTCTTAAGTAGATCAGATTTTCTTTTTCTACTTAAATTTTATTTTTATTTATTATTTTCATATTTTATTTTCTAATGTTATGTATCTATTGCTTTTCAAACTAAACCTCACAATTTAGCTTAAAGAGAACAGAAGCATATAATAGGAAAGAAGGGATCGGTCATAATCCTTTTATATTGTATCAGCATGAATCAAGGTCTTCAGTGGGAATTATAACTGCCTCTATTGCATTCACCATTTCTGTACTTGCAGAAAACCTCCCTATAGTTGCAAGCATTCATGAATTTTAAAATACGATTCTATTAATGGAAAGTTAGAGATGCCTTGACAATACAATACAACAAATACCTACTAAAAAAAACCCTAACAAATATTCTAAGACTTTCCTGTTTCTCAGCAGATGGAAACTCTTTCCTACCTTAAAAAAAAAAAACCAAAATATCCAAGTAATAAGTACATTTGAGTTTTAAGTAAGGATAGATAATGGTCAACTTAAGTAAATCAATATCCTATTTGCAGCCTGCCTAAGCTCCCTTATCTTATCTAATTTAAATGTATTTTTGTGACAACCACACCACTGTAAAAATTATCCCACTTCACTTCTGTGCTGGTTTTGACTGGGATAGAACTAATTTTCTTCATAGCAGCTAGTATGGGGCTATGGTTTGGATGTGTGCTGGAAACAGTGTTGATAACACAGGGATGTTTTTGTTACTGCTGACAGTACTTACAATGCTTTCACAGAGTCAAGGCCTTTTCTGCTTCTCACCCCACCCCACTAGCGAGGAGGCTGGGGGTGCACAAGCAGTTGGGAGGGGACACAGCTGGGACAGCTGACCCCAACTGGCCAAAGGGATATTCCATACCGTATGGAATATTCCATACCATACCATGCTCAGCATATAAAGCTGGGGGAAGAAGGAAAGAGGGGAGGTTCGGAATGATGGCGTTTGTCTTCCCAAGTAACCGTTACGCGTGATGGAGCCCTGCTTTCCTGGAGATGGCTGAACACCTGCCTGCCAATGGGAAATGAATGAATTCCTTGGTTTGCTTTGCTTGCATGCGCGGCTTTTGCTTTCCCTATTAAACTGTCTTTATCTCAACCCACGAGTTTTCTCACTTTTACCCTTCTGATTCTCCCCCTTCCCACCAGGGGGGGAGTGAGCGAGCAGCTGTGTGGGGCTTAGTTGCCAGCAGGTGTTAAACCATGACAACTTCAACTGTTTTAATAGGTGTTAGTAATACAACCAGAAGTCAGTAAAAACAATATTGATGCCCCCCTCACTTGAAAAGTTGTCTTTTGCTACTTTTAGGGGAGGGCAAGACAAAAAGCAGCTATTTTCTGATCTTTCACAAAGGAGGTTCCAGATCTAAGACCCAACACCTACTTACCCAGAGAATTATATTCGCTGGGTAATTAACAACATGCCTCCTAACTGCTCTGGCTTACCCATTTCAAGGAACAGGTCAGGACTCAGAGAGGTTCCTGCTCCCTCTCACAGCAGCACCTGCATCAGGGAAGTTTCTGGAGCGTTTCAGTGGCTTCTCAGGCGGTATCTGATCTAGACCTGAAAAGCCAAGAAGCGCAGATCTCCATAACGCTTTTTGTGTGGGCCACCTGACAGGGGACAGGTCCAGGCCGTGGATGGTATGACGGCCACAGGTGCAGCTACCAGCCTTTCAGCAATTTCCTTCCCAATTCTCCTAGTCAGAGAATCCCACATCTATTTTTGTGATTTGCTGGCAATATTGTCCCAATGTCTGTACAAGCACCAAGAGCCCCAAAGCCCTCCATCATGAGCGTGAGGGAGTCTAATTATTACACTATCTGCAAAACAATTAATGAGTACTGTTGAGAAAGCTCTTCCAGGCCTGAAGAACCTACCGCCAGGTAGGCCAGCAGGACAATTCCGGCGGTGCGGGGCTGCCAGAGGAAGGCGGGGCGAGGCAGGGAGGCGGCGGAAGG
>NW_009234865.1:0-14638 GCF_000690835.1 Fulmarus glacialis | reverse complement strand
ATAATATTTTTATTAAAAAAGTAATATTTTTAGTAAAAAAAATAAAATTCTGTGAACCTTTCAGGGGAAGA
Organism: Fulmarus glacialis; assembly: GCF_000690835.1. NCBI lineage: Eukaryota > Metazoa > Chordata > Aves > Procellariiformes > Procellariidae > Fulmarus > Fulmarus glacialis. The sequence continues at coordinate 14,567 of NW_009234865.1, read as the reverse complement.
GGAGACAGGAGGAGGAAGAATTACCTGTCTGCTCAATTTATTCTATTTTAATCTATAGCCAATTAAAATAACTTTTTTTTTTCCTGGAAAAAATTTACCTTTAAAAAACCATACTTTTTCAAAGAGAGGTAAAATTGTAATGCATCCCTCATATACAGTCTGTATCAGGATCAGTTTGGTGGGTAGTTCACTTTTATTGGTACCTTCTTTTGAAAAAACAAACAAATGAAAACCCCAAAGCTGGAAATTTTCACAGGCCAAGACTTAAGAATGAGATGGCAATGCTGTTTACTGGGATAAATCAGGTGTTACTAACAGAATTTCAATACCAAAGGTTAATAATATCATCATCAGTAGCTCTTGAAAGAGACCTGACTGCCTAAAGGCAACTTAATTTTAAACACTGAGACAAGTCAATCAGTATACACCTAAAAATATGCATCAAGGGATGCGGTTTGCATACATTACAGCCTTGTTTTTTCTTTCTAACCTGTGAGATCTTGAATTCTTTTGTTCCTGTATTCAAGAACTTAGGCACATGCATATTTCTTTGTAGGGTATGGGACTGCATGTTGCTGGTCACTGGGTAGAGAAAGAGAGTTTCTAGGGGAAGGGCAGGGCACAGAGAAACAGCCTTCCTTTCAAAATTCTGCTGCTTCCCGTGCTAGCGTTAAAACACCTCTCTCACCAGGCTATTTGTCCGGTGATAGGGGGATGTTGATGAGCTGAGAATGTAAATGTCAGCTCAGCCAGTGTACATTGACTGCGGCCTAAGAGGTTAGAAGGTGGGCCCATTTTCCCATTTTTACATTTTGCATTGTCAGAACTGATAGCCTGCAACATTTAAAGGGGCTAAGGGTGCAGTGGAAAGTAAAAAACAGAGATGTCAGGAAAGCCATCTCAGTGCTCTTGGGAGCACTACCCTGGATCATGACTAAATGGATGTTTCTGATCAAGTGCCAACAATTTTGGCAAGGCTGTGTGAAGGAATAAATCTATGAAACTTAACTTTTTTTTTTTTTTAAATTAAAATTCCTATTATGAGCTCCAAGTGTATTTTTGTTTGTGTTTCATGGAACCCAGTTTCGATGGTGCAGGGAGGAACCCGCTTTCACTTGACACTCTTTGTTACACTTTTTGCTCTGAATATGCTATGATTAGATTTACTATGTGAGTAAATATCCACATAGGCTAGTAGAGAAGGTATGTTCATGCTCATAGGTTAAATGAAGAAAAATACTGTTTCCTAGACATCTGCTTTGACTACCAGCCTCAGACAGAAAATAGCTCTGGACCTTTTAAGTCATGTGAAAGAATAAGATTTATGGAAGAAAATATAGTTACTCATTGACTCCTGGAAAACTGTACAGCAAACCTGATTTTAAGTGTGATTTAGAACATAATGAATTCAGGAAAGTTGTAGTTTTATTGAGGGCATTGCTCTTGAAACTTTTCTGAAAAGTCATTTTGAAAGACTATCACTAGCTAGGCCCAATAATTAATACTGCAGCAAAAAATCAGTGAAGAAAAATAGTTGGTGGCAAAATACCATATCCACAAGGTATCAGTTCTGGGGCTTCCTCCAGTTCTTCCATCTGTGGGATATATGCATGCTCGCCTGTACCTGTCCCTGAAGAAGTAATATGGAGGAAGCAGACCCATCTGAAGTGACCATCAGGTGGGTCATGCCTCCTCTGTGAACAAGGTTATGGTAAAGAGATGTGCCTGTAAGTCAGTGGCTGCCTTGCCTGCTTTCTGCCCAGATGTCTCCACCACTGAGGCTTCTTTGGCACAGAAATTGACATTAAAGCTAATGCATTGCATCACATTTTTAGGAAATTTAAAATTTGCTTCTGGGAAACACTTTTGTTTCCTATCTTCTCTAAAAAAGTCAAGATCTGCATGAGACATCTGCTTTATCTGCACAGTTAGAAGGGAAGATCATGTGCTGTTTTACAAATACATAAGCAGAAAAAGACTTTCCTTCAATAGCTTACAGCCGATATGGATAAAGAGAACTGAACATAATAAGGATAATACAAGATCTTTGATTCTGTTTATTTTTATTTTCCATTGCCTTTTCACCTTACCTCTTCTGAGTTAGCTTTGTGGCCTTTCAATAGTTTTCTGAAAAACATCCCTAAGAAAAAGATTTTTGCTGGCCAGTTTGCTGGCATAGTATACTATATGAGCTGAACCAAAGTCATCATTCTCTTTGAATTCTGCTCTCCTTTAAGTGTAATTCCTCAACCCTTTTCTAAGTAGTATGTGTATTAAGAAGTGTATATATGTACATACAGAGCCACATGTGTGTACAGCTTTTATAGGCCTGTATAATTTTTCTTTTTTTTTCTTATTTTTAGTTTTTAAACTTCTTTTTGACAACAGTGCTTTAAAAAGTATGTTATCGTAAAATTAGTCTCTGTTGGTTTGCATCAGATTTTTTAAGCACTCATTAGAACAATCTTATTAATTTCAGTAAAACAAGGAAAATGTTGCTGAGATTTTTAGATTAATATTAATTTTCAAGACTTGAAAATATGAGCCGTGTATTGTGACATGATTGCAACAGAAGAAATATACACAGAAGCAGGTGGGAAAAATTTTCCTATGTCATGACCGGTGAGATAGGTACCAGATTTGTGCTCATTGACCTTGTTGCTGTCTAGTGGCTTTCTCTACTACACACCCTCACTAATGGCAGCAGAAGTTCAATCAACATGTAGAACCAGGGCAGCGCGTGGGTCTAATTACTGCAGCAGTGTGCGTGTGTGTGATAATGGGCATTTTGTAGCCGAGAGCGTAACAACAAACACAATAGGCGTCAAAACTCGAAGGTCTCGACAGTAACGGGCAAGGACAGCTTTTGTTTTAGTAACTGCCGTAGCAATTAATTGCGGTGAGGATCTTTTGATTGAATCTTTTCTCGGCCAATGTTTTCTTGCAGAGGCAGAGGGCTTGGTTTCGCACCCACCCCCTGCTCGGCAGCCCGTGCCAGCCACAGACCGACCCGCGCTCCAGGGGAGGCGTTGGAGGGCAGCGCCGGCGCTGCCGCAGCAGTCTCCCCCGGCGGTGCAGCGCCCGTGTCTCTTCGGCTGGCTCTGACACGGAGACCTTTCCCTTCTACGTTATAAAAGCAACTCTGCTGACAACAGTGAGGTATCAGCCTGTATTATTTTCCCTTTATGGTATCTATAAAGGAAGACAGTCCCTCTTGTTGCCTTTCTCTGGCTCACGTAACTTGAAGCATCTTCCCTCTCTGCTTGGAGGTGGCTGAGTCTTCTTTAACAAGTTGATGGGGAATTGGCATATATGGAGGATGTATTCTGCCTTGCTCCTAGCTTCAACTCAGAATAAGCTTCAGCTCAGCTTCAACTCAAAAAATCAAGCACAAGCATATATTTTACAGCTCATCAGTACTTACAGTGGATGGAACAAAATGTAGGCTAGTCATAAAAATAAGGGGCAGTGTTACAGCTTTTGCTGCCATGTCATCAAAAATATTCTTTCTGTCTTTGCACTGAGCCACTTGCACTCTGTAATACACTGAACAGAGATTTTATGTCTCCTTTTTCCCCCAGTTTCCAGCAAGGAAAACAAGTGCTCCGCTTCAGCAAGTGAATCCACCCATGCTTGTGATACATATACAGGCTACGTGTGAGAATTATACCAACAATTACTGTTCAGGAGTGCTCTGCATGCAGATGCCATGTAGAGCATTGAAAATGTATCACATAGTTATGGGAAACACAATAGGAATCTTTCTGTGAGTGAAATAATTATATTTTAGCCACGTTGGAACCAAACAATCTAGCCAGCTTTAAGTCTTTATTCGCATGTAAAAAGATCATTTATGCATTGTAATGCACCCTTGTCCAAATTATTGTGCTGGAATATTGTATGAAAGTTTTTGAACAGCTCAGTAATAGCCATACTGCTGGATGACAGCAGTATCATTAGTAGCCTGCATAAGTATTTCTAACCATGTGCAAATTCATCTTTTATTCCATTGTCATTTATCACACAGTTTTCACCTTCTATATATTTCAAGAGAAATTAACTCTACTTGAAATGCTTCCCAGGCCCAATCAGCTGCATGCATATGTTAGATGATGTTGTGCTGGTGTAGGGTGGAAGTGACACCACGTGCTCTTCCAGGGCCCACGTCTGCAGAAGGGTGCTGGAAGACAGGGGGTGGTTCAGAAGAGAGCCATAACACGGGGAAGGTTGCTGTTCAAGGTCTGTTTATCTGGCGAGGCACAGTGCTGGGTAAGGCAACTGGAGGCAGCTCTCAAAGGTCTCTAATGTGCCCACATGAAATACTTTTGATGAGATCCTTCAGCAAATGTTCCTGAAACCTTTAAGCATAAAAATCCTCTCATGAACAGTAACTGAGTAAAAGAGAGGACATATATAATCAATGTCACTTCTCCAGGAATGCAAATTGAAGAAAACATCCCTAAATACATGTCCTGACACCTTTATATGGTGTCCCAAAGCATCCTCCTATGATGACCCATTATTTGTCTGATCTGCTGTCGCTGTTTTTGTGGTCCTAAATAACCGAACAGCATTGCTTCTAACGCCTGTGCTAGCTCAAGTATCTTGAAACAGGAGCGTCTTGAAAAATACCCCCCAGTGAAAGTCTGAATGATCTTGGCCTGTTTAATTGAACAAACAAACAAACAAACAAATGAGACTTGACTTGATATAATGCAGAGTAACTTCGGCATATTAAAAGACTTCAGTGTAGTGGAGAAGGGCATAATAATACGTGCTCAGGGCATGAACGTAAACATATCCCCATCAGGCACACGAATTTATAAAAGGGAGCGTGATTAGCTGCTGGAGTAAACTTACCAGGAAAGAGATGAATTGTCAGTCCCTTGATGTTTACAGGTTGAGACTGAATGCCTTTCAAGACAATATGCCTAAGGCAGTCATAAATTATGCTTTAGTCTAATTTATGTTACCAGCTCAATATGAGTAAATAAGGTAAATGGGTGAAATAAACTTGTGACATTGAGAATAATCCAATTGTTCCTTAAGACATTAAATATCTGGAAAAATGGAGTCATCTCAAAGCCTCTGACTGAAACATTAACAAAATGAAGAAATGTTTGCAAGTGCCAAAAGCAAATTTTCAAATGGGCTGCAGATTTTTTAGGAGGTATGTGCAGAGTAATTATTTTCTCACTTCTTATTTTGGCCAAGGTTTAGTGGAAGAGATGTATTGCATTTCTGAAAGTAGTGTAGCCATCCCAAAATTGGCTGAATGTCTGTGCTATAGCACCTTTCACAGATGCATGTGTGTAGTATACAAATGGCAACCATGGCTTGAATTTGATTGCATTTGTTGTGAAGCCCAACTTCTTGCTGATTTTTTCAAAAGAATTTAGTGGCACAAAAATTTAAAAAATAGATTTGTAGGACATACCTTTGTCAAAAAGACATAGCATCTTTCGTCTGGAAAATAAAACCCCCTGTCCTTCTAGAATCTAATAGAAAGTATTTTCAAATGGTAATAGTATTCTAGGCTGAAATCCAGAGCACTGTATTTTGCTGCTTGAAAATATAGTTTAGCAGTTGTAATATATTCCCTAATTAAAAATATCATGCACAGTAGTGATTTTATTATTCATTTATTATCTGGACCATTGAACTAAACTGAAGAAAAGCAGCATTCTCAGGGGCACAAGTGGAGAAGTTCCCTTTCTATTTTTACAAACAAATCATTTGCTTTCCAGTAAAAGGGACAATAATTTTTTTGTTTGAAAAATAAGGACTTACTATACCTTGCTATACAATTATTGTTAGACTTTAGCTAAATACAGGTTATATTTCTTGTCTGAAGGAACATACAGGATTACTTTCATGAACTTCTGGTTTTGTGGTTTATGGGTAATACTTCATAAAGGTAAATAAATAGGAGATTGAGAGCCAAAATAAATACCATGTATAAAATCTTACGATTTTTAATTGTAAGAATAAAGCTAATTTTCAATAATTTGAAAGGAATTAGAGTACATAAAACTTAAAAATCAGAAGTGGTTGCTCTAGTTATTTTCTGGTGCACCAAGCCTACAGGTATAAACTTTTGGTTCATGTGTATTACAAGTTTTTGTCCGTGTCAATGATGAGCGGAGTCAAGCTGTTACGGATTCAAACTGCAGAGACTTGGCTCTGAAGCTCAGACTGTAGCAGTACACCCAGGTGGGGTCTGCAGGTCCCCAATTCAGTCCCTGTGGATGGCCCAAAGGCATAAATTAACAGATTCTTCTACATGGCAGAATATACTGGTGAATACTCTATAATATAGAATATATAGTATATAAAATCCACTATATACTTGCCAAAAACTTGTCCACTTTTTCAATTGTATTAGGTGGTCTGATGAAATGTGTTGGGCTGTTTGTCCTTAAACATCTGTGCCTACAAATACTACTGCTGTTGCCCTTCTGAGCATTCAGATGCTACCTTGTCCTGGTTTCGGCTTGGATAAAGTTAAATTTCTTCCTAGTGCTGTGTTTTGGATTTAGTATGAGAAGAATGTTGATAACACACTGATGTTTTCAGTTGTTGCTAAGTACCCTGCTAGTCAAGGACATTCAGCTTAAAAAACAAACAAACAAACAAACAAGCAAGCATTGTGAGGGAGCACAGCCAGGACAGCCAGCCCAGCTGGCCAACGGAGTATTCCATACCATGTGACGTCATGCTCAGTATATGAATGGTAGGCGTGATCCAGGAAGTACCGATCGCTGCTTGGTTATCGGTCAGTGCGGGTGGTGAGCAATTGCATTGTGCATCACTCATTTTGTATATTCTATCATTATCGTTATTATTTTCCCTTTTCTGTTCTATTAAACTGTCTTTATCTCAACCCATGAGTTTTTCTCACTCTTACCCTTCCAATTCTCTCCCCGTCCCACTGGGTGGGGGGCGGGGGGGAAGAGTGAGTGAGCGGCTGCGTGGTATTTGGCTGCCTGCCAGGTTAAACCACGACATACCTATATTTCATTAACACTAAATTATAAAGAACAAGGGTTTATTTCTTCTAAATTTTATTACACCTGGTTTACATTTTCCAGAAAAAAACCCACCATTTTTCCAGATCATGTTTTTGAATTTTGATGGCTTTTTCACTACACATCTTTTAACGAAAATTTCTTTATGTCTGCTCTCCGAACCCCTGAAATCAAGAACTCAAAAATCGTTTTGTGTAGTACAAACATGCAGTCCATTTTTAGTTTCTTAGTAAATTGGTATAGGGTAAAAAAATTGAGATTCAGGACAATTCCTTTGGAAAACAGAAATCTGAACCCTAGAACTGAGCAATGCTGCAGTGGCACCTGAGTGATCACCTTTCCGGTGTAGATTTCCAGATACTGAAGTTCCTTATGTTTTACTAGGATTAAAATAAAACATCAATTATGTATATGTTCTCAAATCTCTTTCTTTTGGAAAATATCAGTACTGGTATTGTAAAAATTTCTGTTCAATAATTTTATTTTATGTTTTTGTTTTGCCATGAGTGATGTTTTTTACAGTATGCTACTTTTGCACTACACTACAAAAATAAAATCATTATTTTTATAATATGACCAAATTTATAATGATGTTTATGCATCTGAGTTCTAATTTTGATTCTGTCTAGCAAGTTCCAAACTAATTCTTCCAGACTAATCATTTGACTCATGGCAAGGCATTGTTTTCAACAAATGCAGCATAAAATGTAAGGATTATGTAGACAAAGCTCAAAGGTAAACTCAGTGTTCCGGTCTGCTGACAAAACTTGCTTATTTGTCTTAAAATTCTGAGCTGTTACACTTCAATAATTCTCTTCTACACCACAGAATATATCTGGAGTATTACACAGCATTTCTAAATTTTCTATCAAACACAACACAGAAATTATATTACCCCTTTATTTGCTGAGTGCTGTCTCCCAAAGATGTAATAAGATAGAGAGAAGATAGCCTGAAGCCCAGATATGGTTATGGCCTATAAGTATTTTGTTTTTTCTCAGTATGAGTTTGCTAATTCGCATATTAATTGGTGTTCACATATCATCACTTTTTCATTAGGAATGCAGTTACTGCATTCAAGCACAATATTAGGAAGGCTATCTCACCATATTTTCTGTTGGCACAGGGTACTTTTCCTTTCTGAAAAAAAAAAGTAAGTCCATACAATGCTGGAGTGGAAATGCCAGTTATAAAAGGTTGTACATATACATGTGTAGCAAAATTTTTTACAGTTCATGTGCTAATAAAATTAAATAAGAAAATTCTGTACATATCTTTTAAATCTATTACTAAATACAGCTTTACCTTCAGAGAAAACCAGAGTAAGTAATTTAGCGTTGTCTAACACTAGGTCATAAACAGCAATTTTTTCCTTCATGCTAAAGTAGCTTAATCCATTAATCCTTATGCAAAATGTAAATGTTTATATAAGACAATTAAAACAAGGCTTTGTTGTGCTCTTGTTCTCTTTCTCTTTCAATATACACCTGGTTTATTATTCAATAAATTTTGTCTTTCGTATTTTTTTCTTTCTGCACTGTAACACTGCTGCTTGAAAATCCAGATGTATGTTCTAGATGATACTAGGGAAAAGCAAGTTTTCTTCTGGCTGGAAATTGTACGAAAGTGTTTACTACATTCTAATCTGAATTTCTATCTATTTTGGATTTTTCTAATGAAATAGAAAAATGCTATCGATTGAAGGTTTCATGTTATTCCTTACCCTAGCAGCCAAAATATGCAGCCAAAAAATGCAAAATAATTGTAACAGTACCTGCATTAAGCCCCCCAAAATGAAGAATTGTGTTGGCAACTAATACCTTGGTGTGGTGAAGTGAAAACTTCTTGCATGACACTTATTAAACCAAAGGAAGCCAGAAAGAATCATCTCAGAATGGTGTAAGATGAGGTATCCTTTTATATAAAGTGGAAACGGATGGGGGCATATCTGCAAGTACTTTGGAGGAGAGGTTTAAGATCTAAAACAATCTTGTTAATTGGTGATTTGGTCTGAAAAGCAGGATGCAGTTCAAGCAGGACAAATGCAAATTACTGCACTTCAGTAAGAATAATCAGCTGAACAATGAAAGATAGAAATTGGCTAGCTAGGCAAAAGTTGCAGGAAAAAAAATTAGGATGTTTTATTGAAGGGAACACCAGTTGCCAAATTCATATTGTTGTAAGGGAAAAAAAAAAAAAAAGAAAAAAACCCAAACATCTGGTATCCTGATTTAGTTGTTGCACTTCAAACAGAATACTGACCAGCTGAAGAGGTTGTAGAGAAAAGCATGGAGAGTGATCAGAGGTCTAGAAAACATGACCTGAGGAGGAAGGAAATAACCTGTTTCCTTCATCCAATGACAAGAAGTAATGCGCTAATGTTGCAACAAGGTATTTGTAGAAATTAAGAAATATTTTCTAACTAAGAGCTGGGATAGACTGAAGAGAGCTGTTGTGCAGTATTCATCACTGGAGTTTTTTATGAATGGGCTACATAAAGGCCTGTGAGGATGATTTTGGTGCAGTTGATACTGACTTAAGAGGAAGAAATATGTAAAGATCTTATGAGTTCCTTCCAGCTCTATTTTATATGATTAGTAAATATGGGTATTCCAGCATGGAATTACATAAAAGAAAAGGAGTAAGCTTAAAAAGAAGCAAAAAACCCCCTACTAGTTTAAAATACTTACTTGCTTTTTAGTGGTTTGGTTTTTTTTTTTTAATTATGACCCTCCTTGAATAACTTTACTTCACCTTTCATACTATGCAATTCAGTGTCCACTTTGCCAGTTAAACTGGTGTCAAAAGTCACCACAGGTTTTTCCTACACAGTCCCTTCTGCATGATAGGAACTGCCTAGAAAGATATAAAGGCATTACTTTATTTTCCCCTATATTTCTCCTTAAAACTTACCATGGCTCTGAGGCTTACCCAGTCTTCAGCAAGTTGCACCCTTGGAATGTTGTAAGAAAAACTGTTATTTTGTGGTTTCCGTGGGGAGAACCCTTTTTTTTTCCTTTCCTCTTTGCGCATTTATTACTTGCAGCACAACAATATGTCTTTAGATATATGAAGAATCTGAGAAATCTCTCAAAATACTCAAAATCTCTCAAATCCCAGGCCAAATGCCAATGTTTTTGCCCACTGCTTTTATCAATATTGCTATAAAATCCAAGTCTCAGCTCACTTGAATTTGTTTCTGTCTGCTGATTCATGTTTTGAGTCAAAATGTATTGAAAGCAGAAAATGGAGCTGAATGGCCTTCAAAAAAAGTGGAGTACAAATTGAAGCTCTGAACATAGGAAAACCTTCCTATCTTACAGTTTCCTTCGGACTGTATTACTTCAACATTTTATTGTTCCTTGAGCATGTTTTCAACCTTCTTTGATTTTATGCCACTTTAGAAAGAAGTTTGCTTCTTTGGCAAGATTACCTTGGGAAATTACATTTTCATATACTCTACTGCAATGTACTCAAATGGTGCTTAGATCTAAGATTGTCTATAATTTACAATTGTGAAAATTCTAGCGAATGAAACAAATGAAGGGAATTTCTATTCTTCAACCTCCCAGATCCAGAAATGACATCTAAACCAACCCTCCCTAGTTCTTTATTTTACTCTGTTCTCCCAAGCTCACCGTAGCTCTTCTATCCTTATGCTGTACCCTTACATCTCTGAAACCAGAATTGCAGCCCAGTACATTCAACGCACAACCACCTCACATTTTCCTTATTTTATAAATCCTCTCTGTCCCCATGTGCTCAGGCAGGAGAGGACATCCTAGAACTAAGTCTTGTAACTGTCTCCCACACATGTCAGCATCTCCCATGCTTGCTCTTCTCTTCACATCTTTTTTCCCAGGTACAACTTCTTCCACACAGCTGTGATAAATCCCTAGACAGAGAAAATATACTTGTCCAATAAGCCTATATAAAACATGAGTTTTAGAAGCACATTTCTGAAAAAAAAAAAAAAAAAGTGGAGAGGAGTAATGAAAAAAAGTGGGTCACACGATTTGCTGATGCAGAGTAGGACTTCTGTGTTATATTACACTTTCTTGCTGTCTTTAGCAGGAAGCCAAATATGTTTTGCTTCCTGAGGTAGTGGGAGTATGGTATCAAGGAAAGAAAGGGAGAGAAACACAGTTTCTCTCAGTTTTATAACACAGTTCCTCTTTTATGGAAGTCATGAATTAAAACACTCCACAAGACTGAATTTCTCATTCATGGCCTCTGTTCCCCACAGATGGATCAAAAGTGGATAATTGTAAGCGAGGAAGTAGAACACCTGGTGCTGTAAGTACCATTGCTGTGAGTCATGAGCCTGGAGCAAAATTCTTTATGGCAACTTGGTGTATCTTACTCTATCCATGAGGTTATTCATTCCGCAGCAGTAATCAGCAGCACTTTAGGTCAATCCTGTTCCATATATATTCTTCTCTAGTACAGAAGAAGATGATGTCAGCATGGAGATACCTTTCTTTGACTTTGGAGTCTGCTTTAACTGGTGATAACTATTAGACTTCCATTTCAGACATACAGAAATTGTGAGAGATTGGAGAAGGTGTCTGATAGAGCATCAAGCTTGACTTACCAAGAAGTTCTTTCTTTAAAGGGGAGCTGATCAGGAGGCCCATTATCACAAGCAATCTGCCCCCTTTGGCTACTTAAGTGTAATTTGCCAGGTGGTTGAAAACTTGATCATCTGCTAGAAACTGATTTGTTTTTCATTTTTTTTATTTTTTGGAACAGACTGGCATATTTCTTTCCACAGTCACAGATATTAAACTAGACTTTTGTGGCACGTATCCAAGTTCAAAAAATACCCAATTCCTAACCCATAAGATATATTTTTCTCCTCTACTGGAGAAGGACCAACTGCTCTTCAGTTTGTAATCTCCTTAGATGTTTTGGGATGTCTATAATTTTATCTCCAAGCTTGTCAGACTCAAAAGCATCACCCCGGCTTCTGGCCCCAAAACCATGAATTTTTTGAGTTTGATGGAGGTATCAGTACTGACTCCACAGTACTAATCAAAAGAACTACTCACTTAAAGAGATAGCAAGATGCTTTCTTTTACTCTTTTCAGTCTTTAAAATTTAGTTGTAGATTAGAAAACAACTGAATTTTCCAAGATCTAATTTTGGTACAATTTTTATTGAAACAATTTAAAAATCAGAGTGTTTGATAATCTTGCTCTTTCTGGCAAGATTCTGGAACAAAATGAATCAAGACAAAGCAAACTCTAGAGTGCTAAGGTGCATTGCATTCTTCCACTGAGGATTTTTAAACCCAAGTGTAATTCCCCACATGCAACACACACATTTTTCATGATGCCCATATGTCAAAATTTTTGAAATTATTCTCACAGTTTACCATATTTTTGTGTTTCTCCTTGGTTATAACAGTAGACAAATAACAGTGACAAAGATTGTTTCACAAATAGTAACACCTTGCTTCTCTTGCTATTTTCTGTTCTGCATAGTTCCCTCGTTTTTAGACTCTAGGCAGGTCATTGAGAAAAACGGAGGAAAAGAGCCACAATTTTGAAGCTTTCTTTCTCTGTATAAGAATATATGCATTTTTTTGCTAAGGCAGCTCTTGACTGACATTCACTGTTGGCTTATTGGTATATCTGGAGCGTCAGAAGCTCCACATGACCAGACAGCTGCAGGGCAGGCACACTTGAGCAACAGTGAACAGTTTGACTTCCATGTCAAACAGTTCATTGACTGCATAACTCAAGAAAGCCAGTGGAATATATGGCTGAATAACCACAGAGTCAAGACTTCGTAAAAGCGTAACATTCACATTCATTGGGATAAATGTGAAAAGACAGCAAACTGTAGAATTAAAATAACTTCCAGAGATAAAATAATTTCTGGATATTACCCTACACATTACAGTTGAAGAAATTTCTCTTGCATAACTTAGAAACAACAGATTTTAGCTTTTGTTTAGTTGGCTAGTCAAATATTAATTCACCTAATAGATAATTTATAGGAAAAAGAAGGAAGAAAAGAGATAAAACTACATAGATTGGAATATGTACATAATATGTTGCTTCTGGAAAGAGATGAAAAAGGCTGTTTTTCCCACCACTGGTGATAGAATAAGATTATCTTAACCAGGAAGACAAATTTAGTCAATGATACTTGCACAAAAATTAGCAAAGAAAAAAATTTGCAATAAATAACATGATTCAACCAACTTGCTCTAGTTTAGATTCTTCAATGATAAAATAAAATTGGGAAGCTGCAGAATAACATGAATTCCTTAGTATCCATCTTTCAATATTTAGCATGTAGTAAATGGCCAGTTAATAAAAAATTGTCTACTCTCCTGTTCTTTAAAGAAGGTGCTTTTAGTTCATCAGTGTATTTTAAGCCTGTAAGTGTACTTGCAAAATTACTAGAAACCTTTTAGCTAGAATGCTTACTTGTATTGCTTTACTTTGGATTTGGCCATTGACTTCAATTATTATTCTTGTTACAATTTTCAATGTAGAATATAATCTGTTAATGTTATCTGCTTAATGTTACTGAAAGCTTGACTGTATTTTTTTTTCTGTTTGTTCAGTGACTGGTGTGACATTTCATTATGGTGTCTTTTGTTAGAGTCAGAACAGAAAATGACTGACATTAAATGGTGGAAGTTGTTTATAAAAGATGTTAAGAGTTTGCACTTCTGTTTTTGAAAGTAACTGAGTCGAAAATTACTCAAAAAACTTGCTAGATGCTCACTTAGAGCTAAAAATTCTAAGACTGCAATACCCCAAATCCTAAGCAGCTCAAAAGTTCAGGCTTTAACTTATTCTCAGTGAACTTCTTTCTATGGGAACACTGCTAATAAATTGATTGACTCCTTGGAACTATGGCATGTCTAGTGAAACTTTTGTAAGTTTGCATTTTACCAAGTTGTTCATTCTTCTGTCACAGGGAGGAAAAAATGGCATTCCTCCTCCCTGTCCCTTCTATGGTAGATGACCATTCATATTATATAACCAGTTCTTACATTTTAATCTGTAAGAGAAGCAGCAGGAAGTGTGATCAGAAATTCACATAAAATTGTGTCTTTTCAGATTAAGAAAGAGCTCTTCAAATAGGAAAAGAACTTACAAATGCACTTGCTAAGTGGTTGTGGTAGAAATGTGTGCCTAATTTCTAATTTTAATATGTGTCATTTTAGCTTCTAACTTTTGCTTCTTGTTTTATTTTCTCAGCTAGATTAAAGAGCTCTTTAGTACCTTGTTTTTTTCTCTATCTGGAGATGCTTTCATAGAGTAATCAAGTGGTTCCTCATACTTTTTGTTAAAAGAAACAGCTTGAGCTCTTTGAATCTTTAATTGTAAAACAGGTTCTCAGGTATTCACGTTTTATTTGTGGTTTTCTTTCAACATAGTTCACAATCCTTCAGCATCTGTTTTGAGAAGGGAGCACCAGAACTATTGAGATCTTTCCAATGAGCAGAAAAGTCAGATACACTGCAGGGTCTACCTCAGAGTATATATTAATATGCAAATATATTTATATATATAT
>NW_009234864.1:0-11138 GCF_000690835.1 Fulmarus glacialis | reverse complement strand
CACCTCTGCAAACTGGCTCGACTCACCTTGTTCTTCAGCAGTTTCTGCGATTTGTCGTAGACTCCGTACAGCAGCTTTCCACCTCCGATGCTTTCCCACAAGGCGACAGGACCCATCAGTGAACAGGGCATATTGCTTCTCATTTTCTGGTAGTTTGTTATACAGTGGGGCCTCTTCAGCACGCGTCACCTCCTCCTCTGGGGATATTCCAAAAGATAGCTCCCGAAGAACAGGAATGACGGCAGTGCTGAATACAGGCTCCGGACCAATAATTTTATGATAACACAGTATAGCAAAGCGATGACCTTAATCCATTTCCCAGAGATGACCAACCCCACATAAAACCTGATAATCAGCAGTATATACAGCCAGTAAGGTGCTACAGACCAAAACTCCAAGAAAGATCCAACAACTCTGAGAGCGAATAAACCAATATTGTGAACAGCGACTACTAAACTGATATAATGAATGCTTATAACAAATTTGTTTTAACCTGTTCGGATCAGATGTGTCGTTATCTCAACCCTTCATGCCCCACGTTGGGCGCCCTCCCTCCCAATGGCTCCCCATTGAGGAATCAAACCCCGGTCTCCTGCGTGACAGGCGGGGTGGTATTTGGCTGCCTGCCAGGTTCAACCACGACATAAGGCCACGTAGGAGATTTGAATTTCCTGAAGAATGAGCAATTAAGGAATCTATTGGCCGGTTGATATTTACCGTTGTTCCTTTTATATCTTGCAGACAAGAGTAGGCTAATAAAAAGAACACGACATGGTGGTCTCTGCAGACTTATCAAAATGCTTAAAGATTTTTTTAATGTTGTTTGTGATGTGGCTTTTCAGTGCATGTATTAAAACAAAATCAAATCAGTACACAAGAAGAAATTAAACTAAGTAGTGCAAGTGCAACTGCTCTTCTGGTACTGCTACTGTCTTCTTGGATAGTTTTTCATAATATCCTGTGATTCCAAAAACTGTGAAGACCTGTATTTTAAGCTTTATTAAACATCCCTAAACTAACAACAGCTAAGTGACTAGTTCAGAAGGAATAAGGTAGACGTTCCAGAAAAAGACTTACAGGGTTCTTGAGGTTTATGGTTTCAGTTCATATCAACAACTGTCAAATTGTTGCACAGGATAAAAGACAAAACTCCATACTGAGAGGTATGAACAGGAAAATAGACTTCTGTAAGCAATGTAAAATAAACCTTCCTTTCTATTTAGCACAGGGAAGACCTTAGCTGATGCATGGTATCCAGTTTTGGATACCATACCTCAAACTCAGTATGTAGTAACTGGAGGGAAGCCAATTTTTAAAAAAATAGATTGATCTTAGATTAAATATTCAAGGCCTATAGAGAAAAAAGAATGAAGTGATGTAGTAAAAAAAAAAAAAAAAAAAAAACAGAAAAGTTTTACTTGGTGGGATTTTATTTCCATATTTACTAACACTAATCCTTGTCTATAGAAGAATGCGGTGGGCAAGTAAGAATCTGTGCAAAATATATGACTGGAAAAAAATTATTCTCTTTATCCCCCTCGCCATCATTGGCTGTGGTGATGGCTAGTGTGAATTGAGTGTCTAGTTTGGGTTATCTGCTTCTTGGTGAGACACATTGCTGAAACTGTGATCTTAATTGTTCTTTTTTATAATTTTTAATTCATGGTTTGGTTTGGTTGTGCTTTTGGCAAGCTAGACTTGAATACTAATGCTTTACATATATTTAGCACTTTATTTTCATTTGGGCTAGATTTTTTTCAACTATGGCGATACGTGCTGGATACTACCAGTACATATTTAAAGACCTTTGGTACAAGTGAGATGTCAATCAATAGCATTTTTGCTACATATTAATAGTATATATGTTGTTGTTTAGAAATATATCAGATATTAAGCATGATCTTCGTAAATAATACCTAAAAGAATTTACTGGAAATAACTATTACTACTTCATTTCAATATTAGTATTTTTAAAATCTAACTAGGCAATTGTTTCTCTGAGCATGAGTATATGAGCTTTACTGTGTTCCTCTCTTGACAAGGCAGCTGCCAAAGAGATTTCTTTTTCAGCCTGTTGTAGTGGCTTAGGTTAATAGTTTGACCAAACTTGTCAGACTGATATGATACTCAGCATGGCATTTTCAGCTGCTGTTTTTTCTGCTAAATTTCCAGTGTTACAAGAATAGTGTTTACTCAAAAAGCATGTTTTACTATGCAAATACTGCACAATACCAATATCATTAGCCTAAAATAGAGGAGTTGGTACCTCTCAGAAAAAACCTAGGATGATCAGAGGTGTTCAGGAAGGATGAATTGAGGCAATGGCCCAAAAAAGATCACTGTAATTCAAGCAGAAGCAGCTGTTTCTGGCAGCTTGTGTCAGTAGCAGCAAACTATACAACCCATGGCTTGAAGTTTGGATTGGGTAGCATTGTGTAGTACCATGTAGTATTGTGTAGTAAGCCATATTATTTTCCTAAGAGCAAGTTCCATTTGAATCGTAACACGGTACTGAAAAGTCCAATATTTTCTCATAATTTATTTCTTATATTCAATGGGGAATTTTCCTTGTTGCAACTCCAGGCTGTTGTTCCTCATCCTTTCACTGGGCACCTCAGAGAAGAGGATGTCTGCATCTTCTGTATTAACCCCTTCCTCCCAGGCCATAAAACACTACTTTAAATTATCTTTTTGCTACCTGTTCTCCAGGTTCCTCATCCTCTTCCTCAAACGGATCATGTCCTTCTGCCCCCAAACATCTTAATGGGCTTTTGCTGGAGTCACTCATTTGAGTTTGTCAATATTCGTGGTTTTGGGGGTTTTTTTTGGCAAATTTGTTTTTATTAGTCTCTGGAAATATTCCTCTCAACTAATTTTATCTGTGTAAAATTAGGCGAGAGGTCAGGCCAGCTTCCTTCAGAATCAATGAAAGAAGAATGATTCATCTTATCTTAAGGGATGTCTGTCTTTACAATCTATTTTTTTAATCCAGCCCTCAATGCTATCTCATCATTTAAATCATTATATCTGGATTTTGTAAGATATTTTAATCCTCCTTTTTGTCAACATTTTTGTCTAATTTTGTTTCACTATCATGCTTCTGCTATTTTGTTCAGCTACTAATAAAAATTTCTGATAAGACTAGTCCAAAACCTGGACTTGAACACACTGCTAGTAGTTTCCCTCCTGTCTGACACCTCCTTTTCATGTAGTCAAATCATTAGGGAATTTAGATCCACTAACTTCTGCTGTGGATCTTTAAATTCTTCACCTCTCAATCATCACACAGTTAATGTAAATCTAAGATGCTGTGATTTGAAAAATTGTATGTATTATTCTGTTCAGTCATAACTGAATTTGTCTCCTAGATGAAAGATATGGTTAGAATTACTCTGAAGTCTTCCACTGAGAGGTCTTTTTCAATGGAAAAGGTACTATTTTATCAACATTTTATAAGCTCGTACTTAATTCAGTAAAACGTAGAAAAGGAAATAGCTCACAACTTCAGGATTATTTTTTTCTTAAAATAAAAAAGACACTACTACTGCAGCTGCTACCATCTGTATCAGAATAGGCAATTTTTCAGGAATTACCTCCTGAGAAGTAGGAGAGTTAAATCTGTCCAATTTTTATTCATTATTCCTCAAAGTCTCAAAACCCCCAGTCACAGGAAAAACATGGCATCCCAGAAGTTACTGTCAAGAAGTAAAAAAAGGACTGTTTTTTTTTTTAATATGAGCATATTCATAGAACAGAAAAAAACATTTCCCAAGTATACATATCCAGAAAGGAATCAGTGTCTCTCTATCTTTTCCCAAAGAGTCAAGAAGGAGCAGCCAAAAGTGAAATGTAGCCATAAAGTACACATTAAAATTGCTTTAGGTATCCTAAATAGAATAAATGTTCCATGACAACCTGTACTTTCACACCAGTTGTTCTTGTTTTTAATATGATAACAAAACCAAAACCACTTACAGAATAGATACTGATATGGAAGGAAAAGTTGCTTATTTTGATAGGTGGAGTTTCATCATTAAATGATACATCAAATGACAGATAACATAATCAAATGATACAGATAACATAAAAGCTTTTAATATTACCATACATATGGAAATTAAAAGATGAAAGTGCTCTCATTCTGCAGTATTGAATAACAGTGTTCCATCAACAAATCAATAAAAGGCACGTTTTGTGTTTGGCCAGCAGGCAACAATAAAACAGATCTGTAGCAGATAAGGCTGAAACAACTTCATTATGTTATTTAGTCCACCTACCTCTCTCATACTGTGATCAAATACAGGTTTGTAAGGAAAAGAGGGTGAATAATGACAGATTGCAAGCACTAGAGTCTGCTAGTAAGGAAATGTAATAACACGCAGCCCTCCCCCCTCCCCCCCCCCGCATTAAAATAAGTGATAGCTAACTGAAGAGAAAAAGAACAGAGAGAGAAAGGAAATCAAATCTTTTCACTGTAGTATGGAATTATGGGAATTACAAAGTGGTTGGTAGGAAAAAACAAAATCCACACCAAAGAAGTTTGTGGTATGTTTTTTGGTTTTTTGTTTTGGTTTTTTGTTTCTTGTTTTTTTTTTTTAAGAAAATGTACGAAAAATCATAAAGAAGCATAAATCTAAGAAAATAGAAGAGAAAGGAGCTTAAAAAAGTATGATGAGAGAGAACAAATAACTGTCCTTTTTCTTTGCATTCGTCTTGATTCTTCCAATTATTTTTCTTCTTTTTTCCCATTTTTAGAGCGCTACTTCACTAAGTATTCCCTCCTTTCCTCTTTTGCTTTCTCTTTCCTTATGAATTTGCATTTGGAACTTCAGGGCTCATTTTTGTTTAGTTGTTTGAAACAGGGACTCTGCATTCACATTGATAATTGACCCCTGAGCAAACCTTACTTCTCCAAACCATGATGGTTTTGTCAACAGCAATGGCAAGAAAGGCAACATTCGTAGTTGGTTTGTGTTCCATCTTCTTGGCTGGCATTCATCTTTTTATTCTAATTCACTATCAGAGAGAATTGCTATTAATCTTACGCAGTTTTCTCAGTTGCCCTTCTCACCCCCATCTCATCTCTCAGTCCAGGCAGCTTTTTTTTTGTGAGGGGTATTTCAAAAAGGCAAACTTTAGTCATGGAGGTTAATTTGTCTAGGCTTCTTTCATAGTCATCAGAGAGAAACAGGCTGTTTTAGACATTGATTCAATGTAGGAGCTGAATGCTGGAGAATGGTTTACTCCTTCATTTGCTACATGCAGCCTAATAGAATCTGGAACCTAAAGTAGAAATAAAAAAATTTTCTATCAAAAATGGATTCTTTTCATTCAGTTCAGTATTCAGTAGTGTCTACTAGTGTCCCCTATAACCTCTTCCCTGAGAATTGGTGGGAGAGTCTTTGTCAGGTCAGCCAAATTCTCTAGTGTTAACTAAGGCTATATAACTAAGGCTACCTTCTTTTCCCATAAAATATGACATTCCTTCCCACGGTTTCTTTCTTCCTCATCTCTTTTGAACAATCAGTCTTCACTCGCATCTTCTGCTTTTCTTTCTCAGTTGCGTAGATGGCTCCCCTGAAGCCCATTATTATTTTGGTCTCAGTGGTTCTCTTGCTTTTTGTATTTGTTCTGTCATCCATCTGAATAGTAGTTATTGCTTCCTAGCTATTTCATACTCCTCTTACTCACTTCCCTACCACCCATTACTTGGAGAGGTAGGTAATCCCCATATTAACACCTTGTCAGGGGAATAGCTAAGTACTACTGTAGCCCATGGCGTGACTTCCACAGGCATGGAATGTTCCACAATGGTTTGGTCTTAAAATCTTTCTCTGGCCACAAAGGTCATCAGAGACTTTGGAAGGTATTCCACCAAAGCCATCATACTCCATATTAAAATAACAGCAATTTGAACAAGCCGGCACTTTCATGAGAAAAAGCTGAGCTTTACTAACTGTTCTACATAAATATGTGCCAGTGACAATAAAAATATACCCAAATACAAAGAAATTCTAAGCAATGGGTTTAACTAAAATGCCCATTCACATTAATGAGAAAAATTGACAATAAGAGTCAGGTTCTGAATGGGTTAAGATGGAAAACATAAAACTAAAAAATTCTCCTGCAATAGCAATTCCTTCAGTATTGACTTCCTCCATATCAGACAATGTTATCTCTGCCCCCTCCTTCTCTTCTTGTAGGTACTTATGGGCAGCCTGTAGGCTGCCTGTAGAAATGGATGTCAGAACCCTGCAGACCACTTGAGTGTGCTAGTGGTAGCAAATACTGTGTTAAAGGTGAACAAAACGAAAACTATTACCTGTGTTCAGATATTAAAGATCCTGCATCATCCGGACACATGTGGGTAACTAAGGGCAGCTTCAGGCAGCTCTCACAAGACCCTCTGCAAGAGTAAGCAAGACGCAATAGCGTAACAGATAATGCAGAGCATCACTACTTTCCTGCAGAGATCTTATACATTTAACAACAGAATTTGCCTAAAGTTCACCTTGCTTCAGATAACTAGTCAACACCCATTGCTTGGGGCTAATGTATAAATATTACACCACAATTTTAAGAGAAAGTTTACTGAAGTTAAAAGTATAAGCAAAAAAGACTTTGCATACATCCTTTCTTTGGAAGAAGCACTTTGAATGAGAACATTTTAAACTAGCAAAATATGACTCACCTAAACACAGTTGTTAGGGCAAGTCATCCGTAAGAAACAATTTGTTCCAAACTAAAAATGATATTACTATAGATAATCTCAATGATGATCATAAGCCCTGAAATGATATATTATATATGTAAGGATTAAAGGACAGGAGAACAAGATAGAATTTTCTGATAGGAGGAGCTCAAGCATCAAATTATGCATCCTAGGGCAAACCTCTGTCGAGGTGACTTAAAATATAAGCACAGAAAATGCTCAGAAAGAAAGATGAAGTATTTCTCAATTAAGACATATTTCTAAACTTACTTTTGGGATATGATATTTCAGGCTGAAGCTACCAAAATTTGTTCACGATTAAATTTAACAGGCGATTGTTTTGCTTCATTACTTCTGAATTTGTTGAAGATCTACTGATCAGAGGGCACATTGATAAGGATAAGGAGAGTAATTTGAGGGTAATCATTAAAATCTGTATGCATACTAGCAACTTGAGGTAGATCACAATGAGAAATCAGTATAGTAAACTACACCATATACTGCAACAGGATATGTATGAGGCAAGGATATTCTGAAAAATAATGATAAGCTGACATTTCAATATAATGATTTTTGCTCTAAAAGTTAAGAAAAAAATTCTAGTTATAAAAGTCAATGTACTCTGAGATTCATTAACTGCTATACCAAAGAAATACAATGGCTAGTGAATGCTAGCGTGGCAAAATAAAGATATTAAAAATGTGGTAGTTAAATATTGTTAACACAGGTAACAATATCGGCAAAGATACAAAATTAAGGGCTTCAGCATATGCTGACAACCAGTGCCAACTTTCATAGGTACATACTAAGCGTGCAGCTTTCTGAAGGATTCTGGATCTTTGCCATTGTACATGGTCCTTATTACAGGATGAGAAAGAAACTGCACCACTGTTTTGCCCTTCAGTCCCACCTACCTGCACTGCAAATGGATCCACTGGTGAAAATCCATGTCTCTGTGTCTTGATTGCCTATGTCAGATATTCTTGTATGTGCTGTGCCTCTCCCTTTCCTTTTACAGCCTACTCCTGCTGTACATAGGGATACTATTTAAATTGAAGCACTGAACTACACAGAAAACTTACCTTCCAGAAGGTTTTGAATATTGCAAAATATGTACAAAAGAGATGACAAGTGATATAATGAAGGAAAATATGAATATATGATACTTAATACAAGACAGTGTAGAGTTAGCCCAAAGCATTCATGTAATTCTCTAAACATTTCTAGAATTGGACATTATTTCATATTAGTAGCAGTAGCCACTTCTTGTAAGTGCCATTTGAAACTATCAAAACTAGTTATTTGCAAAAGACTTTTTTTTTAAAGTTAAATTTAGATAAAATGAACTTTATGACCCACTGAAATACCCACTAGATTTCTTTCTTATAAAGGACAAACAAGCCAGGCAGCAATTTTGACAGGAGGTATTCAAGTACTAAGTTATACATACTGTACTAAACTTCGAGTATGATGGATAGAAATAATAGACAGACTTCAAAGGTTTGCGTAGAAAAAAAGAGTGTCATAGCTCTTGGGAGTAAAACATAGGAGCAGAAAGTTAATATAGTGAGCTTTGTGCAGATCGTCTAAAACTGTCAAAGCCTGACCCTTTTAAAATAGAGTTGTCAGAACAATTAACTTTAGAAAAAAACCCAAAGTCATAATGAGGTGACAGTGAAGAAAAATCCTTTCCTCAGTTCTGAAACAGGATACATTATTTTATTGAGTGCAAAGAGACCTAGGGGCATATATATAATATGTATAACCTATAATAACACTCTGAGAAGATTCTTTAAGCTGAAAATGTACATAGTTTGGAAAGACACAGAAGGTGAAGGAAAGGTCTCATTCAATTGCTCCAAAAGCTTTTGGTTTTGAAACTACTTCATCAGTTGTTCTTCCTTAAGTACAGAATTTCTTTGTCTTACAGATCTAACATACACTTCTAGTCAAATTCCAAACAATCTGGAGATCCTCTAC
The DNA here is from genome assembly GCF_000690835.1 of Fulmarus glacialis. Taxonomy (NCBI): domain Eukaryota; kingdom Metazoa; phylum Chordata; class Aves; order Procellariiformes; family Procellariidae; genus Fulmarus; species Fulmarus glacialis. The sequence goes on along the minus strand of NW_009234864.1, from coordinate 2,446 downwards.
ATTTCATTTGCCAAAACGAATTGCTTAAAATGAAACAATAGCACATTATTTTAAATTTCTTTTGATTTGAAGGACTTAAATATACCCATCCTATTCCCCTACTCTGGATCTCTCTACAATTTGGAATGTACTTGAATTCAAAAGAATCTTTTTAGTTTATAATTTTATCCTTATTTTGCAAATGGGAAACTAAGACATGGAAAAATTAAGGCATCTAACTTCTAATATTTTGAATCTGTTTGATTTACTGAGAACATAAATTTAGGTAAACAAAACTAAGCTCAAATCTTGCAATAAAAGTCAGCTTTAAAGTTTGGCTTATGAAATGAGAGACGTAGAGAAAAGTGGGTTTTTTTTAAATCTTAGGTTGTTTTTCACTTTGTATCACTTTTTCTTTCTCTTTCTTAAAAAATTCTGATCAGCAACATGTGGAAAAAATGCCATTTTGGCAAGAGCAGTTGAAAAATAATTACTAGAAAAGACTAAAATAGAGTATTTTACTCTTTAGAAACATGTAAATCTTTAATTAGCTGACCTATTTTATTTCATTAATCCAAAAGGGTGATCTCTCAATAAAAAATATGAAGAACAGTCAGATCCCAGATCAGTAAAGGGAATGACTTCAATCATTAGTATGTTAGTATGTATTTTTAACTGAGCAATAAAAAAAAGGCAGACAGTCTAGCCTGCGCAAAACAGATAATGGAAATCTGCAAAGCCACGTAAGTATTCAAAATTTTACTGCGTACCATAGGCCACATTTGAAGCTTCACACATTCCCAGAATAAACTTCTAGGCACAAATCTTTAGTCCTCCTTGCAGAAGGAACATTGAGCACTGTATAAACTGTTTGTTAAATACACTCATGTTTGGACAGTATTGTATTTTTTTAGATACCTCCCTATTGCTGCAAAGGACAAACATGCTGTTTGTACTAAAATCTGGTCTATTCAAATATTTGCTAGCATATTTTCTTTTGCCTTGAGGCCTTTGCTTAAAGTGGTGGCACCAAAAAAGCTAGAGTAGGTTTTTTTCAGCTGGCAATATTACTGTAATCCAATTTGTAAAAATGTTAAAAGAGAGCTTCAGAAATTGATTTATTTACCCCCTCAGGCAATTTTTGTGTGTTGCAGGGCTTCTAAGCCACTTGTTATAATTCCGTTTCCATTTACACTGGCTTCGTTTCACTGGTTTTTGTGGAGGTGCTCTGATACTGTAATAAAAGGTGAGCCTGTAAAACCTAGGGTGGTGGAAATGTGCGTGGTTTTTCAGTTATTAGCGGCTGGCCTGTGAAGAGAAAAGGAGTCCTCTTCACAGACTTTTTCCTCTCTAAATTCCATTTAGTAGAGGCATAAAATACCATTTATGTTCCTATGATAGGGTTTTGAGGTTTGGGGTGTTTTCGTTTGGGTTTTTTTTGTTTGGGTTTTTTTTTTTTCAGATGAAGAGTTCTATACATTTTTCATTTCCAAACAACTCATAAGTGGGAGCATGAATATAATCTACAGCATTATGGATAATTTATAATGGATTTGTAAAACAAAGTTTCAAATAAAATTCATCCTCATTTATTCTGAATTGAATCAACTGTTCATTGCTGTCATGTTGTTCCCAACCTGACGTAGATCTCTCTCTAAAGCCTTATGACATAGGAAATGCAAGCTAGCTTCACAGCTGAATTCAGCTTTTACAGCTGAATCTGTAAAATTACAGATCACTATATTAATCCACTGTCAAGGATTAATGTGACATACCTACCGAAAAGATGATTGAACGTGATGTGACATTCATATGTGAGAGTAAACAAACAAAACTCAGGTAATGAAGCTTAAACTGACTGATGCAAATGTTTTCTAAGCTTACATCTTAAACTGTTTGACAATGTAATGGTGGCAAAATCACTGAGAGATCTTAGTTTTGCTGACTCAATTCCCGATTTTTTTTTAATTAAAAAATGTTAAATCTCACCTGTAATTTATTACTAACAATGGCATTACTACTGTATTTTTTATTATTAAACTCATCATACTGTTATTAGTGAGCTAACAGATATAGGGATATAGGTAACAAGCCTGAAGAAATAATTCAGCCTATGAAATCTGTTTACATAATTTTCTAAAAATACGATTTCTTTGGAATATAATTATTAATTAATTGAATCAAATCACATTTGATTGAGCGCGGCGAACGGGGCGGGCAAACAGGGCGTGGCGCGTCAGAAGGGCGTGATGCAGCAGTTTGCGCGGCAGTTCGGGCAGGTGGGACGTGCGGGGAAGGCGAGCGGGTGGGGCACAGGCCCCCCCTCCAGGCTCTAGAGGCTAGCTCAACTGGTGGTCATCGCCCTCCCAGAAGAGGACCTAGCCATGGTTTCCATTCGGCCAAAAGCCATCGCCAGAAGGAATGTGGCGACCCAGACTGAGCCCCCATGGAAACATAGAGATGTCCA
>NW_009234863.1:0-11674 GCF_000690835.1 Fulmarus glacialis | reverse complement strand
GGCCCGGGCGGTGCGTGCGCAGCAGCCGGTGGTCGTGAAGCCTGCGAGGGGCTGTGCTGTCGGGCAGCTGTGCTGGTAACTTTCAGCCAGGTATCTGATCTCGCTTGAAGGTCCAAAACCCACGACCGTAGCTGCTAGCACTCAAACGCAAGCCGAACAGATTTCAGCATCACAGCAGCTGTGCCTGCGGGTTTGCGTTCATCTTTTTTTCCTCCATGTCCTTCCATCTTCAAACCAGTTGCTCTTCCAGCTTGCCATCTCAAAACTCCGACTTAAGCCAGGAATCCCAACACGTTAAAAAAATACATGAAATATTATGAAACAAAAATAAGTCAAACTATTACTGTCCTAACCTGAAATCGGGGTGTAATTCACATGGATGCATGGAGAAAGAGGATCCTTTCACTTGAAGTACAAGCAGAGAGCAGGGCTGCCAGTCTCCTCTTTCTATTCAGCTAACTGCAGCCCACTGCTGAGCCAAGCCTTAAAATGTGTTCCCCTAAAACTTTATAGGGCCTTTGATTTATGGCATGGTGACAGCATGAAGTAGTAACAGCTGTTAATCCACTAAGCCACGTTTGTCAAGCTAAAAAAAGTCACACGAAGATTAGTGCTGAGAGTAACATACAAAGACAAAATTACTTATGCCACTCATATGCATCAAGTAACCAATAAATCCAAACCACATGTCAGGCCATTTCCTTCTCAGGCTCAACCTTCCCCTCGTGGCACAAAGTTTCTGCACAGGTAAAACCGCTCAGCTGATACACAGCCAATTGTGGAAAGCTATAAAGAATGGGGGAAAGGCGGGTGAGGAGTTAAATGGGAAGACACCATAAGGCTGTTCCGCTGTCTGCATGCAATTGAGAAGCAGAAGGGAATGAGACATTCTGCAGGTGCCAATTTGAGAAGTAGTGTGTGTGTCAGTCCCCCGGCACATCCAGGCACGCACATTGCGATCATATCCTGCGCTTCCGAACAAGAACAGTTTCTCTGTCCCAGCTCCACAGTTGTCATTCGTTCAGCACAAGCGCATTGCCCCTGCTCGCGGCCAGCCAGCGGCAAACCGGCTAATGCTCTTAGCTTGCTTGTGCCACTTGTCTTATGCTTTGTGTTACTTTGAGCTTCTATGTGTAGAAAAGACAGTTGCTTTTCTCAACTTATGACAAAGGCCAATAATCATAAAGTCAAGCCTGACAATTTACCTCTGTTCTCACAGATGTTCCCTGCCAGGTACAGAGGTTGTTGGAAAGGAGGCCACAGCACTTAACGTCTGAATTAGAACGACTCATTTTGCCTGCTTGTGAAAACCCACACTATCATTCCCAGTCAGTGGCTGTTCTCACAAAAATACGCAAAATAAGTCCAAGAAGCAGGTTTAGCCAAAAGATACTGTTATTTTTGACAGGATACAAGTTACCCTTTCAAAGGAACTTCTCAGTATTTAGTAGTGCCATACATGTATGTACGTGAGGTTTCTGCAATGCTTTCCACAGCTACGTAGAACCAGCTACACCAGACTAAAATCTGTAACCATAACAAAAGTAAGAAAGCCCAAAGTTAAAAGGCCTCTGAAACAAACAATTTTTCTCCTGTTGCTTGCATAAGTCTTGGCACACCTGATACTAGTTCCACAGAAGATCTGCACAACATTATTCTACACAAAAGCAGTATCACATAAATAAACCCTCCCTCACAACTTTAGTCTCACGCCTTCCCTTCTCTCACTTCTGAGTGCATCTGAAAACAAAACTTTATTAGGTTACCTGTAAGCAGCAACCCTAAACCTTAACCTAGTGGTCCTTTTCTATAGACAGGAAAACAGCAAAACAATTAAATTTGAATTAAAAAACCCAAACAACTTACTAGATCAATAATTAATAATAAATAAATGACCTCTGGTGACACTGCATTTCCATGAGACAAAGGCTCATTTTTTAAAGTTGCTGAACAGGGATTTTACTGGACAGAAAATGTATTGGGAGAAGACACAATCAGTATCTTTAAAAATACAACATGGAGATTAGACATCTTTGTTAATTCATCAATACAAGTGACTTCTCTAAAGAGAAAAAAAACATGGTTTACAATCACATCTTTTAAAACACCTAAAATCCCCATTTTTCTAATTTCTAAGAGCTTCCTGACTTCCTGTTCCCAGCTGCCCTGGTATAGTCAAGAGTACAGCCTTTTTTCACATTTTTTGTTCTAAGAGGTTGATCCCCATCTCTGTCCATGAGAAAAGAAAGTTGTTTGTTTTTTTTTTTAAAAAAACATATTTTTTAGGATTGTCTTTAAATATTAAAATATCTTCTTTATGCTCCCATGCATATTTCCCCCAGACTTCTTACAGAGATGGTCTACAATTTTAATAAAGAAATTACTTAAATGAACACCTTAACTTAGAAAGAGAACACATAAACCAAACATGAGGAAACCACTCACCTGTAGCACAGAGCCCGCCTGCAGCTGCAGGGAATGCTGCCTAGCCCTCCCGCAACAGCAAAGTCCAGGCAGGATGAGAGGGTGGAAGCTGCAGTGCGAGGGCTGGGCACACACTGCCCGGTTGCACCCTTCCTCAGGGCCACTGGCACCCCAGGGTGGCTGCGGGAGCGATGGGTAACACTCCCTGCTCACCAGGCAACCAGGCCTTCCCTAAGCACCTTGTCTACACGTCTTTTAAATACTTCCAGGGATGGTGACTCCACCGCTTCCCTGGGCAGCCTGACCACTCTTTCAGTAAAGAAATTTTTCCTAATGTCCAGTCTAAACCTCCCTTGGCGCAACTTGAGGCCATTTCCTCTCGTCCTATCGCTTGTTACTTGGCAGAAGAGACCAACCCCCACCTCGCTACAACCTCCTTTCAGGTAGTTGTAGAGCGCGATGAGGTCTCCCCTCAGCCTCCTCTTCTCCAGGCTAAACAGCCCCAGTTCCCTCAGCCGCTCCTCATAAGACTTGTGCTCCAGGCCCTTCACCAGCTTCGTTGCCCTTCTCTGGACACGCTCCAGCACCTCAGTGTCCTTCTTGTAGTGAGGGGCCCAAAACTGAACACAGGATTCGAGGTGCGGCCTCACCAGGGCCGAGTACAGGGGCACGATCACCTCCCTCCTCCTGCTGGCCACACTATTTCTGAGACAGGCCAGGATGCCATTGGCCTTCTTGGCCACCTGGGCACACTGCCGGCTCATGTTCAGCCGGCTGTCAACCAGCACCCCCAGGGCCTTTTCCTCTGGGCAGCTTTCCAGCCACTCTTCCCCAAGCCTGTAGCGTTGCATGGGGTTGTTGTGACCCAAGTGCAGAACCCGGCACTTGGCCTTGTTGAATATCTGTCCAGGCGTAGACTGCGAGCTCTCCAGGATAAGGATTATTCTTCCATGGAAAGTGCCTACCTGATAGTGAGCACAATCTCAAATGAATTCTAGTAACACTGGGTGATGTAGATGAAAAGCAGTAATTTCCTCACATCATCTTTGATTTTTTTTATTGGAGATATTCTTCTTACCTCTAAATCATAGCATCTGTAAGGCTAACAAAAAAGAAGCAGTAGTAAAAGCAAAAAAAAAAGTAGAAGCAGAAGCAAAACAGAGTAAGAAATACATTCTCATACATAGTTTACCAACATGACTTCTACCCAATTTTAAAGACTGGAAAACAGCAACTTCAGTTGAGCGCTGAAGGGCTGAAATATTGCTTTCAGGTAGTGGGGTGGCAAAGAGTTCATATTAACTGTTCTATTATTGCTCTTGCAGGCTGTATTTACACGGGAGGGTATTACTCTTTACATGAGTCCCAGGTGATGGAAAAAAAAAGCCTTGCTCATCAAGGCAATAAACTACATTGCTAATTTACAGGTACAATGTTTTGCTGACCCGTACATGTACAGATGGTCTTGCTTTCACAGCAGCGCTGGGATGTATTTTCGTTGCACCACATGAAACAAAATAGATCAGCCTTATCTTTTGTCTTACATCTCAGTGTAAATGACAGTGCAAAATTAATTACTTCTGTAAATTACTGCTTTAGAGACTATTGTCTTTGCATGCATACACATTTTGAAATTACTCTTTATCAAGCTTTAAATTATTTGTTTCATTAAGTTGCAAGCTTATAAAAGCTGAATACATTTGTTGCAACTTTTCCGTTTGCCAAGCAGGGTGTTCTATTTCCTTTCTTAAACCCCATGGCTTGACATCATGGAGATAAACGGATAGATAGCAAAACCAAGAAGGAAATACTGAGTTATCAGGTATGGCCAACATCTGTGCTTTAAAGCTACACGACACTTCATGAGCAGCACTTGTATTATGGATTTCAGTTAGTCATAACCTCCCAGAGCTGTGGTTGCCAACAGTTACTGCCTGGAGGAAAAGTTAAAAAATTCTCCATGCCAGCACTGTTGTGACACTGTTGTACCAATAATAGATTTTTCTTCCCATTAGTTTTAGTTCAATCATCTATATAGAGAGTATTTGAGAAAAGTAAATTTGTCACATCGTAAGAGTTCTTGGCTGCGCTGGTATCACGAAGGACTGGTTTGAAGACATACAACGGTGGCGGTGGGGACGAGAATGTCCAGTTTTGGTGCCTGTTTTTCTGCAAATCACTTTGCCAAGGACTCAGTAAAGTAAGTACAAGTGTACTTCAAATTACTGAAAGCAGTGATATTTGTGCCAAACCCAACTGTTTACTTCAACTTAATCTTACACTTTGATTTAAAAATAAATGAATAATAAATCATCTTTGCTACCTTCACATACTGCCTTACTAAGAAACTTAGTGCATGCTGTCTATTTTGCCTAGCATGAATAGCCATATTAATATGTATTCTTACAGATTTACATCACTAAGTCCTGCAAAATTTTTAGCAGTAATTTAGTTATATTCACAAAATTAATCCAACAAAGAACCAATTAGATTTAATGAGGTTTAAAAAAAAAATTGACCCCTGTAAGGTGAGGCATTGAAATGTCAAGCTCAGAACTAAAATAAAGGACAGCCAGCAGTGTTGCAAAGCAAGCAGGAGGTGGCAGAAAGTGTCTACTGAAGCATAATTTGGAATAAATCAGCCAGAGAACACTCTCAGATGCTAGAATCGCAGCAGAACAGCTACAGAAACAACCTTTACATTATTATTTATGCTATTATCACTTAGACCACAGCACACAGAATAAAACCAGATAAAATATTCTGTAGCCATTTTCCAAGAAGAAACAAATATTTGTCTTATGAACATGGCAAAGCTACCACTACCAGCGAAAAAGCCAGATTTCACTGAATTAAAAGTTGGTTCACATAAAGCTGTACAGCTATAGGTGGAGGAACCCAAATTAAGTATCCAGGTAACAACAGCAAAGATAAAAGCATGGGAAACCAAGATTCCCCAGTTAGCAACGGTAATTCCTAAATTTGTAGAATCTTACAAAGCAAAAATTTAAAGAGTTACTGCATTCTGCTGCTATGACTTGATAGTTTAAAAACAAGTGTACAAGAAAGTACACCGAGTATGAAAAACTACCAAAAAAAAAAAAAAAGAGGCTGTTTTAAAGCTGTCATTTTATCTGTTTCTAAAGAAGATGCAGCTAGCTGTGCCTCCTCATGCGGATGGAATAAAAAGTCAGTACGAAAATGTCTAACACTACCACATTTACCTACTTGACAAGTCATTTTTTATAAAATCAAGCAAGACTAAATGTATACAGTAATAGAATTACTCACTCTAGCTGTGCATATTAATGCAAGCATAGAAGTTTAGATGCCAGTATTATTAAATTAATCCAACGTGGCATTTACTTTTTATGCATTAAGACACAAGAGGAGCATTCATAAGAACAATATCCTACAGAGATAATGAATTGTAGTTTTGACTGAAATAATTTTAAGAGCTCATTGATAAAAAAAAAAGTTATGTAAACTGACCAAACTTCCCCCTATATATGTTAATTCATTTTTCCCCTTTATTACAGAAAGGTCATTTATTAAAATTAGTTCCTTATTCACACAAATCCCAGATTTTACTAAAATTTTATGGGAAAAGTTACCAATTACATTTTTATGTATGTGTATGTGAATCCTCAGGCAAGCACTGCAAGCTTTTATTCCTTTGATCAGAAATTATTCCAAAGAAACAGTGAAATATGCAGTTGCAAAAGCATCAATTTCTATGCTTAGAATTCTGTACTTTCAGTAGAAGTAGCCATGACTTTTGAAACAAAACAAAAAAACCCCCGCAGTTCTTTGATAAAAAACCCACAGTTCTTCACAGAAAGAGACCACAACTTGAAACACGAAACTGGACTCTAGATGGGGGAACACAAATCAAGAAACACCATGGGAATTTAATCCCGATTTGGATATTGAGGCATCTAGTTTCACATTATGCTTTAATAAGAACTGTTTAAATTCCCAGAATCTAGTTTTGAAATTACATTACAAAATAAAGTATTTAAACAATATTTAGTTATGTACGTTCCATTCCAAAAATGGACTGTTGAAATTCTTTACATTTCTCCTAGAAATACATAAAACCACAGCATAGGTCAACAATCCACTGGCAACTAACAGACACAAGTCACTTAAATGAAAAACACCTGTGGAAAGTTTTAATCTATTACTGCTTCAGTAACAGCATTTCGGTGTCTCTTCAGACTACTTTAAGTAGTTTGTTTTTCTGGCCCCAAAACATTATGCCAGTTTACCTTGCATGTTGGATGATTACTCATTAGAGTACATCTTTCACATAAAAAGATGACAAATATTAAGAACAGGAGACTAGGAGTTCAGAAGTTTATAATACAGGAGAGTCCAGGCAGGTGTACCCTGTGTAAATCACCTAAAACTGAAGAAAAAGTGAAATTGACGGTGCCCCTCTGATACCTTACCACACATACTTTATGGAAAACTTTACAGAGCTTACCCTTCATCTTATTTCAAAACATGCCACTTACATTACTACTTAAAAAATAACACAGATATAATAACTAGTTTGTTAGGCTGTAGGAACAAATAGTTTAAAGCTCTTTTACCAGTCTAGACAACATACACCAAGTGCTGCAAGAAAGCAATTACATTCAGAGAAACAGATATCAACCTCCATTCCACATTTATCATCAGTATACATTAATAATCATCAATTTGGGTGAGGACAGCATAACAAAAATTCTCTTACATAGCCCTGAAATGCAAATGAATAATTTATAAAGGAAAAAAAATTCAATGCAGTAGTTTTTCCTACAGGTAACTGAACTTCACATGAAGTGGAAATTGTTTAGTTTTGGTTGTGTTTTATTTTGTCACACAAAATGAAGAAACTACAACTTCTAATGCCACAGAAATCTGTTCGGACGACACAGTCTTCCTGTTGAAGCAAAAGTTCCCTGGTTTGACTCAAATGTTTGTGGAAGCACAAATTCATTAATCTTTGCACTGTGCATAAATTTTGAGAATCTTTAGTGTTCTCCTTCCTCCCCCCCAACAACCAATTCAGCTGGGAAATTATTCAGAAGTTACTTTAAAGCTGTTCTTAAGTTACTTCATGACAAAAAAATCAGACTGCTGCAATAAAGTGAGCTTTCAGGCAAATACACTGGAAGTTTCTTCAGTTCATTAGAGACAGACCAAACTAAGGCTGCACAAAAAGTCAGTATTTATGAACGAGGGCATCGAAAAGATTCCAACTGCCTGAATCAAAGCAGTTTCAGTGAAATAGGTGGCCACTGAAGTCCGGGGATGAGAACTGAACTTTAACTAGTATTCTGTATTTTGCCTGAAAAACATGTATGCCAGTCACCAAATCTCTCTCAGAATTCTAAACACCAGAAGAACAGATGGAAAAAATGGATAGGTATTTAAAACTGTGATGCCTAAGTTCTCCTATGTACATACATACATATATATATATATATATAAAAACTTACATTATAATAATACCAAACTGCACAGCATTACAAAAGGTGGCAACTTCAATGGCTGAAATGAAAAAATGTGAATGTTACCAACCCTATTATTACCATTCTGGAATTTATAATATCATAGAGTAGACTGTTGCTAACAACAGCTACAGTACAGTTGAAGCAAAGTCTGCCTTAGTTCCAGAGAACGCAGAAATGATTAATTTGGACAAGTTGTTGCATGCTCTGCTTTCACGTCCTCCTAGCAGGTTTTGCTGTTAACTGCTTTTCTCTTTCAAGTTCCTTCTCACGTTGCTGTTCTCGTTCCAGTTCTTCTTTCTGCCTCTTCTGTTGCAGCTTAAGTGCTCTTTTCTAAACAGAAAAGACAAGAAAATAATTGTAAGTTTTATAGATGTATTTAAGTTGGAGCTACAAACAAAATCCCTCCCATTCTCTTAACATTATCTTCTCCAATCCACCCTGCTTATGATTGAGTATTCATAAACTCTTCATTTTCTCTTCCTCCCACTTCCATCGTACCGTTCAGGAACAGTTAAGTCTGTGATCTACCCAGGGACAATACAAACTGGATTCCCTTCAATCTCACTAAAAGTCATCCTTCGTGAATACCAGACAAGGTGCGTACTGCGCAATTTACTGCCTCCAAGACAAAATCGTTTTGTTGAACGCACTGAAGGACTAATCTTGCTAGAACGTAACCAGAGACTGCCTACATAGCATGAAGTCAGTGAACTTATGCCACTGTTAATATTACATTAAATAGAAGAAGAAATTCTTACATTTATGACAATCTAGTTTGCATTAAAAAGGCACAGAAACTGAAACAACAAAGACAACTAGTTGGAATGGAGTAGATTAAGTGACAGAACAAAGCATGATTCTTATACTACCTAAACATGACGACAACACTGAAATTTACTAGTAGTTCAGATGCATAAGTTGCTTGAGCACAGGTAGTGAAAGTTTAAAACCATACATCGTTTGGCGCTACTGAAAACATCCATTTAAGGAAAGGACTGAAGATTCTATTTTAATCAGAACTTTCAGCATGCATCCAAAATAAAAGTTAGATATTTAATTATGTATTATTGACTTCTATGTTGGAAAGTAAAAATATTTATCCCACTCACTTTTAACTTTGATGTCTTCTCATGGAGCATCATCATTTCATTTCTGATATTCACTAACTTGTTGTGATAGTGTTTAGCTTCTGAAAACTTAAAAAACATGACAGTTAAAGCAGCGACTGTCAAGTTGGAATAGTTGTTTTATAAAGCTACACAGCAAAACAGCAATCAAAAACATAGTGGTTCCCAGAACAGCTTGATAATGGATTAAACATGTTCAAGTTTATATATATGAAATTTCTATATTAATACATATAATATGTAAAACTACTGTATCTCAACAGGTACACCCAGTAATCTCCTGAGTTAAGGTTCATTAAACAGAATAAAAATATTACCATTTTATGCGCCATGTATCAGTGTTTCATGCACTCTTCCTGCTAGTCTGGGGAGGTGCACAGAGCTCATGTTGGAGCCCCAGTCCTACTGAAAAATGGCATACATTTGCTTCGGCTACTGGTTTTGAACAACTAGACTTACTAGTTGTAAGTGGCACTGGCTGACTGAGCCTGCTCTTTCTTCCCAGTGCCCTTTCTATTTAAGGGAAATACGCTGGTTCTGCACCCTCTCCAGCAACAATTTGTCCTGAATATCTGAACTGGTTGGTTCTCTTCCTGTAGGTCACTAAGAACAAGGAAAATATGCAAGTTGCTACTAATGCTTCAGCAAGAAAACCTACACTAGTAGATATTTAAGAAAGCTTTAATAGTACTTACCAAAGCATTGATATCAAGAATGGAGTTACACTCTTTGAATTTTGAAATTTCTTGTTCTAATGTTTCTAGTAATACCACTTGGTTCTGTCTGAAACAAAAAAAGATGCATAAAACCAAAGTAAAGAAGCGCATATGCTTTTCAACCAGCCCTTTAAAGAAATACTACTTTTGATCATAACAATATAAACACATTCTTCCTAATATCAGTTTCCTGTTATGTATTGCTAGATGATTTCAATAAAGACATGAGTAAATGGTTTTAGAAAAAACCCAGCTGACTACACACAAATTCAGCTAGCATCATACAGCATGATAAGATATCCAGGAAGAACATCTGAAAACCCTGAACAGGCACTCTGCAGGTTGCAGTGAGTAAACACCCCAGGTTGCATGAAGGGAAAACAATTAGCTCTTGACTTTCCACTCAGTTGCCTCTGCGTCATGCTGCAGGACTAAGTTATTTCTGTATAGAACTTGCGTGGATTCCTGGTGCTTATTAAGGATCTTCCATCCCACACAAATCAGCTAAAGTCCTAAAGTCTTTCCAGACACAGGCTGTCCTTGGCAGCAGCATAACCACATCACGCATCGTGAAACCCAAACCAATGTACCCTGCAAAACCTGAGATGGCTCTGTGTAAAGCCCTTTCCAGTATCTTCGCATCCATGGCAGATCCAGTCTGCAGTTGAATATAAACTATTCTCAGTTATCTGTTTAGCTCCTTAATTATATTTTCCAAGTGTACCTTTTGCAACACAGTTTAGAGACTGGACAACAAACAATATACCACACTACAAGCTGCCCTGAGTATGAACTGCATCTCTGTGAACAAGATGAATCTAGCTTTCAGCAGACTTTCCGCTACAAAAGTGAAAATCTGCATTTCTTCTGTTATACCTGGCTTAGGGTATTTTAGTGTTCTAGCATTATACATTCTTCACTCAAAGTTTTGATAGGCTACACTGCAGCTTATACACCCTCCAGTACTCCTGCAAATCACTTAACTATTCAGGATGCTATAGTCAGAACACAGAAATGCTACAATAAACTACATTCCAGTTAAAGGTAGCTAGAACATTATATTGAAAAAAGTGGCAAACAAAGTATGCGCATATAAGAAGCTGATTTTAAAAATTTGCTTACGTAAGTTCCTGTAGTGCTGATTTTGATCGCTGAAGATCAGGCAGATAATGAGAAATCAATCCTTCAGTTAGCTGCTCTACAGCTTTCTCATCTATTAAAGGCAGATCTTCTACTACTCCTTCATCTGGAGATGCTTCACTAGGCCCTACACCAAAGAACAGCAAGGTTGAACATGACAGGTCAGCACGCACTTCAAGTTTCACCTAAAGCAACCACATTTTCCTGTTTAAAAACTAGAAGCATTTCAACACTGAAGTTACAGTGCTTTGCACTTTACCACCTAAACTGTGCCTCCTTTTTCCTCCCCCTCTTTATCCCTCCCTTATTCCCAGTCCTGTATTATAAGCTTCCTGGTGAACAGTTTTATCTGAACACCAGCAGAATAGAAAGATGGAAATGGAGTATTCAAAAGACATCTTATAAAAAAAAATGCCAAGTACTCCAGTCTACTGAGGGGAAAAAAGGGGCAATATCTGCTGTGGCTATGAATCAAGAACACCTAAATATTAACACACGCCCACCCTTTGCTTTCAAAGTTGGAGAATAAACCTAGGCCTACCAAATAAAGGTATTGGCCTCTCACTCAAAACATATTAAGACCTCATCAAAACACCACACGCTGAACTCCAAAAGTTTGCAAGAGTTAGTTAACAGTTAGTGTGAATTTCGTCTGGGCAAGCTATAAAGATTTATTGTGCGCAGAGCGCTTGGAAGACAAAACCCTTTCAACTATAGGCCACACCGCATGGGAGAAAACGACGACACCGGCACGCATTTCGGC
>NW_009234862.1:0-10015 GCF_000690835.1 Fulmarus glacialis | reverse complement strand
CCAGCTGGGCCAGCTGTCCTGGTTATGCTTCCTCCCAGCGTCTTGATTTTTTTTTTAAGCTGAATGTCCTTGACTAGCAGGGTACTTAGCAACAACTGAAAACATCAGTGTGTTATCAACATTATTCTCATACTAAATCCAAAACACAGCACTACGAAGAAATTTAGCTCTATGCCAGCCGAAACCAGGACAATATTTACAGCGTTATTGATATTATTATAGCATTACATAGTTGTCTGTGTGTGTGTGTTTGTAAATAAAAATGTGTATCATATATACATATAATACATAGCACATTTTATTAAATGTAAAAGTTCCTATTAATTATGTGATATTCTCTACTTGTAAACTGTGGTCTAATACTGCTATATTTGTTGACTATTTTGCATCTCAGAGCAGGATAATAAAGAAAAGGTACTCAGTGCAGAGCTGCTGGAAGTTGTTCAGTGGTTTGGTGTGTGGACAGCCACAAGCAAGAAGTTTCAGAAGGGTGCCAACCGAGAAACAAGTGAAGTACAATAAAACATCTTTCTATAACATATGCATAAGTTATGTCTTATCCATACCAAGTTTTATTTATAGTAAGTGTTTGAAGATCATGAGGGCGTCTATAAATTACAGAGCTAAGTATATCACACACTTATTTAGTTGCACAGTGTAATGTGTTTGAAATTTTTAAGGTTCCCAGCTCCACAGCAAGCCTAGCTCCTCTTATGACCAGCATCCAGACACATCTTCAGAATAATGAGGCCACAGCTACACTTTGTTTAATTTAGGAGTTGGCTCAAAACTTGATTCTGACCTGAAAAAGAAAGGAGGAAAAAATGAGTGAAGTGCCAAAGCAGTGGATGAAATACACTGATTCTTGCTCATGGTCCTTGACCTGTATTTTATAGTACATATATTAACACCTTATTCTCTTGAGTGTATATATTCCTGCTATCAGATTAGTCAAGAGATGTGTGTGGTTAAGCTGATTGTAAAATAATTAATATAAGAGATAATCATTAAGAAGGACTGAAGTGGAGGCTATGGTCAGATGTTACAATAAATCCATATTTACTGGACCACATCACAATCACTGAGGCCACATGGGAAAAGTAGCCAACTGGGTCAAATTTTTTTAAGAAAATGTGTGGTAATAACTTTGAGCAGACAGATTTTCTTAAATTGTCCATTGCATTAGCATGCTTAGCCTGATAGCACATCCTGCAGCCAGTGTGTATCTTTTTCCTGTCTCTTGCTTGTTCCTTTTCCATTTTCTAAGCCCAGAACCTGCAAGCAGATGCTGGCCCACACCATGTCCCTCTTTGCCAGAACCACTTCTCAGGGTCAGGCCTTTCTTCACCCACCACCACGTTCTCTGGGCCAGAACCGCTACTCAGAACGACTTTTCATCCTGCTACTCAATCAAACCACTTATATGACTTTTCAAAGACACTTAAGAAATAACTCCTTTTATTTTTACTCCAGACTCTCTGTCTTTTGACCATCCTGACACCAAAGAGCTTTATTCACCCACACCATATGGCAACCAGAATTACACCTCAGCTGTGAGCCGGTCCTGACAGAGAGTTAGGACATTAACTGCTCGAAGACTGATTGCGCTCTGCAATTTCTGTTTACCATGTCCCCCACTGGACCCCTACAGAAGCACTGAACCTGTTAGAAAGAGAGGGAGACAGTCCAGTAATCATATACTGAAGAGAACAATAGTCTCTTCTATTTTCTTGCCAAAGTCTCAGCCACTATGTGTGAAGTCTGAAGCCAGACTGACACGTGTACTATATTCAATAGCTAAGACAGAAAAAGTGAACCGGAGGAGGTTTGTGATAGAATGGGTGACTGCAAAGCAAAAGGGCAGAGTCTTGGAAGGGAAAATATGAACAAAACACCCAGTGTAATAAGGTATAATTTGCCATCATGTAGGAAGTAGTCTGCAAGTGCACAGCCCACGCTACAGAAGGAGCAGGAGCTGTTTAAAGCAATGCTGATGCTCACAGCTGATTCTAGCAAATGTAACATCTGTAATTAGACAGTGTTCTGCAAAGTTGAGCTGTGCTCAAAGTTTTGTTTTGATTTTACATTTTCAATAAAGTTTTGCTCTTCTCTTTCATTTGCCTGACAACTTTACCTTGATATTTCTAGAGGAACAGATCTGTTAGCAGGGCTGGGAAAATGAAAGACTGTGAGATGTCAGGAAACAAGTCTGGAAAGTCAGGAAAGGCTGGAGGTAGATAGCAAAAAGCGAAGATAGGAACAGGAGATAGAGCCTATGAGGGATTATTTATTTCAAATTAATAAGCACACATGTTCACAAAGGACAACCAGGCTTTTTGCACAAAATTTTCACCAGAACAACAAACATGAGTTAGCTTTCATGGGTCACATGGAAGAAATGAGAAAAAAAAAAGTAATAGACACTGCTCTTTGCATTTGTCTTTTTCTCACTCCCAAAATTCAACTACATGCTCTTCCATGGTCTAGCAAATACTGTGGAGGTCACACTAGGTAATGATGTCATTTACAGACTCTGCTGAGATTTATGCTCTGTAAGCACCTCATTCACTTCAGAAACTGGCAATGGAGAAATATGCAGACTTTCTTTTGCTTTCCTCTATGTGAAAGACCGTGAACAGTAAGAGACAGTAGGGAGATGGAGTAAGATTAAGGCGGCAGGACTAGCCATATCATTGTAGCAACATCTCAGTGAGACCTGATGGAAGGTGAAGGTAATTTTATTTTATAAAAACACTGAAAAAATATTTTATTTCATGCACTCAGTTACATTCTCATACTCACATTCTCACAAGCACCAAGATGTCTGCCCATGCTGCAGACACCAAGACCTTTGAGCCCAGGAAATCTGCCCAGGTTTCCTTGTGGATGCAGGGGGGACAAGGGATGCCAGCTATTGAGTCCTCCTGATGTTTTCTGGGTCTTGCTTAGGGATGCAACCCCGTTTCTGCCTTTTGTATCCTTGTATGGGCTGACCATGATTGTGTTTTTTGTATCTCCATCTGTCCCAGTCAGGAAGTCATTAGGATTTACTCACTGTCCTTTGTCTACTTATCTAGGTGTATTTTGGCTCCTACCCTCTTCCCCGTCTTCCTTCCATCACCTTTCGATGGCTTGAGTCTGTTTAGTATTAGCTTATGCTATTCCTTGTTTTAGGCTTTCCCTTTTCTTAGACTATTTTCAGAGCTGGGTATCCTGAGAAGCAGCACATGCATGTGCTAGACTCTTGGTGACCTCCTATTGAATGTGCCATTTGGACCTGTCCTGCTTACAGACGTTTTCCTGGCCTCTGTTCCTTCTGGTTCTTCCCTAGCCAGGCATTTCCCTTCCTTCTTCATTCAGACCGGTCTTAAGGTTTCTGTGGCAATCTTATACATTAATTTGTATTGTTTCGAGAACCCTTTTGTACTTTTTTGACATATCCCCCGACACAAAAGTAGTGTAGAGACACAGACTCAAGCTCTAGAAGTTTTTTTGGTTACTAGGAGAAGACTCACTGCAGTTACTTGCAGACCAGTACTGGCTATTTCACTTTGCTTTTTCAACAATTAAAATGATTGAAACACTAAGTGAAGCTGAATTAAATCTGATGACTTTTTTAGCCTGTCCTGAGTTATTTGCTCCTTTCGTTACAGTTAACAACAAAGGAGCTATAGTCTAAAATTATCCCAGGTATGTGATCCCCACCCTTTTGGCACAGTAGTGATTACTCAGTAAATTACTCGTAAACCCAACTATGTGTGGAATGACATGGACAACAACAGAGAAAAAATTTTGAGAACTGGAAACGTCATATTTCTGAATTGTCTAACTTAGAAACAGCCTCTAGATTTATTGCAAATCTTGTTTGAAGTTTCCCTTCATGCAAAATCTTCCATAAGAAGTAGTTAAAGGGAGCTTTTAACTTAACAACTTTGACATAGAACTAACCTTTACTGCAATTTCATAATTTACCAAATTGGCAGTCAGAAAGTCTACCAACTTAGCAAGCAGTAGCTATAGAGTTGTATGGTTTGTGTTTCACTGACAGACTTGTACATGAAGTATAATTTATACATGTTGTTCAAAAATCTATGTAAAGAGCCAGAGGTTATCTGGCAAAGCTTCTGATGAGTTTGTTTTATGTTAAGAGCTGCCAGAGTAGCAACCATTAAATGCAGTAATTGATGTGCTACATCCTTAGAACTTACAAAACAATGCTTTACTTCCAAATGCCCCTATAACCTTCTTCTTACTTTCTTTGTATTGATCATCAATCTCCATACTTCATATCAAAATTAGTCTGTAGTCCACATATTTCTGATTAAATCACTTATATTTTTATCTCTCCCTTACCTACTTCTCTCTTACCCATCTTTCTTTAGACTTGGCTTCTTCACAGCCCTTTTTTACAGAAAGCTCCATTAGAAATCTAATACAGAGACTGATGGTGAAGGCTGCGAGTACAGCTTTAAAGTCTAAACACCTCATTACTTCAATAATGTGGTTAGCCTTTGAAGCTTTATTAGGCCTGAGACACAAAGTCTGATCACTTTCACAGTTTTCCCACTTGGCAGCCATTGACTGTTAACACATCATTGGAACAGTTACTTAAGAAACTTGTGTTTTATTGGTTTAAACACTTTTCAACACACTGGGAGTGAGAGTATGATTATAGATTAAAGGAGCTCAACTATTTTTTCACTGAATATTTTTGTCTCCATTTGATGAGTTCTTCCTGCAATAATAACTAGGAGCAATGTCACTTGATTTTTTAAGTATTTAAATGACAGAACAGAAAAAGTATTTGAATAACAAAAGGTTGATTTGGGTTATATCAGAGAGCAACAAACAGGTATTTAAAATGGAACATCTCAGCCATGTAATGGCCACCTGCTAGCCATATATTAGGATGGCTGACACAGATATAAAATATTTATGAAAACGGTCTCTTAAACTTCTTGGACAACTTTATTCTCCTCAACATTGAAAGAACGGTGATTTAAATGAGGAAAATAAGTTTATTATTAAAGAAAACTTAAGAAGAAAAGGAAATTAAAGGATAACCACAAAAATATACAATAGCTGAAATTTTTCAACCACTTTTACTTCCATCAATACAGCCTAAGAATCAAAATATAAAATCTCCATTGGTATCATTCATTGTAATTGCACTGGAGCTGGTGGATTTATGCCCACTGGCTTTAGGCTCTGGATCCCTACTGTATAGCTGTCCTTACTCCATTTGTCTCCATCCTCACACCTCACTCCCCCCAACACTTCCTCTTACACATTCCCACTCACAATGAAAAGCAGTGGAAAACTTCCACGGTACATGATGGACCGAATTCCTCAGACATCAGCATCTGATTATTTTTTGCTCCTCAAAGCAATTGAGAAAAATACAGGATCAGGACAAGATGATATATCCCCTTCATATTCTGGAAAAACACCTTCAAGCATCTGTGTTTTCCATCCTCTTCATTTTCCTGAAATGACTGAACGTCATTCTTCCGTGGACACTGACAATCTTAAAGGGTGTCTATTGCCTATCATTAACACAATGAACATTCAAGACCAGAAACTAGATGAAAGACTCTATGTGAAACACTACAGTGGTAGGAAACCAAGCAACACTAATGAAAAAAAAATTAATGCACAAGATGCTTTTTTCTACAATAATATTTCACAAAATGCTTTTTTCAGATTCAGAGCTTCAGTATTCTTTTTGCTAATGGTAAGTAATGCACTATAAAAATATCAGTATTCTCAAATAGAAGGTGTTTTTCATTTCTGGACTTTCTCTGAAACAAGTGTGTTTCACACACGTGTTTTCTCACACTGATAAGACAGTTGTAAACGGTACTGAAATATTGCAGGATATACAACCTGAAGAATACAACCTTATCTTTAATTCTCTTGCTTAATCCAACACGCAGAACTTTTGTCTTGCAAACATAAATCTGTCAAAAGAAGACGATGTGTGAAAATATATGTCTTGGTAATAGCATTAGATTGGGTGAGACAGCACATGGGCCATAAAGGGCAGCTTAAATTTATACATTCCATAATAACTAGATTAAAGAAATAGCGATTCTTAACATTCAAAACCTTTTCTACAAATGGGAGTGGAGAAACAGTAAGGCTCAAGTCTACATATTGGGGTCAATAACCCAAAACAAGTCCTCTTTGCCTTACTGTAGTTTCATTGCATGGATATTGTGGTCTATAATAATGCTGCAGGAGTGAAAATAAGCAATGAGATGGAGAATACTAACAGAATCTACAACAATTTGCAGATAGTATAAATACTTGGTGAAAGTATAGATCTTAAAATGACTTCACTATAGACAGTGGAAATGGTATACCTCTCAGAATTTGTGTAAAAAAGGTTTTGTTATTTCTTTAAAACTCTTAGATTTAAACATTCCCAAGACAGCAATATCTCTACACAAAAGTTTATTGAAAGTGTAGCGTGGCTCATTCCCCATGTCATAATATTCACTAAGATGAGTGAAAAATCGGAAAGCAAGCAAATTATTTTCTTCTTTAATGCTTTACTCATGGTAGTATGCTGCTGAGTCTTATTTCTTCCAAACTGCAAGTTAATTTCTTCCCTTTCTTGGGAGGTAAGCAGGGATATTCAATGTTGCTTAAGAAAACAAACTTTTAGAATATGGATTGCCTTAAGTTAATCTTATATAATCAACGTGTTAAATATGATAAAATTAATCCTATCATTGCCATATAATTCTGTTTTGAAAGGCAAGTCAATACTCAGTATTGAACACGGTGTACTGCTCAACAGTACTCGGAGAAATCTTCCAGGACAAATGTTGTGTGAGGGTAACAGTCTATCAAGTTCCCATGGATACTCACAACGCATGAAGGCCCAAAGGTCAATGGGTCGTGAGAAAAAAGAGTTACCAACCTGAAGTGTATGGCTACTGCATCTGTGAGCAAGTTCCCAAAAACAGCCGTGGTGCATGAGTGGCTGGAGGTCACGAGGGCATGAGAATTTGGGAGGTTCCTGCACAGTGAAGTCCACCCCTAGAGTCCACCAACTCCACTCTAACTAGGGTTCATGTAACCATATATTACAACCAGATAAGCTCTTCAACAATGTCAGGATGTCAAAAAAGACTCAACATACCACTGTTGCCTAGAAATGCCACTTCTTAAAAAATTGCATATCTAATATATGGCTATCATGCAACCACACTTCTCTAAAATGGACAACGTAATTTTCACAATGTGTTAAAACTTTTTCCAGAACAAATACATGCAATATAAGTTTCAGGATGCATAAGCCCTGAAGGCATCACAGAATAACCTAAGCATTTCTTATCTTTGCAAAAAAAACCCCAACACCCAACAACAAAAGTCTCTCGTAAAGCAGGCACCTTTTTTCTCCTGCTTCATAATAATTTGCTTCATCATTTGCTCATATGGCAAGTATATCTGAAGTACCTGAAAACACTACCAAGAGTTAAAGACTAACTCGCAAAATTTGGAAAAGAACTCAGGTTGGAGAGTTGAAGTTACTGATATATATATATATATTCATACATTTATTCTAAGTTTCAGGACAAAAAGATATCACAGGAACTTCTAACTAAAATATAGACATGAGTAAATAAGCAAGCAAAAAATTATTTCTGAGAATGTGTCAGAGTGAATGTGCTGTGAAGCGTACAAGTGTACAACTAACTTGGATGCCATATAAAATGGAGAATTAGAAATATAAGAACTTAATTTGAAGGCAAGAGCTCTTGATACCATTATGAAGGAAGAAAGCATTCCTTTTAATAAAGAGAATGCAACAGAGGCCATTTGTATATTTAAATAGAGGTCATATGGATGGGGTCTGTTTACCTATTAAAAAAAAACCAACATCACACCATTACTTAAATTTTGTATTTGGTGACAAGTGATGGTCAGAAAAAAAGCAAGGAACATAACATTTTCCTGAGTGGGATATTCTTAAACAAAACATGATCAAACGACATTTTTGCTTACTTTCCCACAAGACTCTTTGTAAAACAGAGAAACAGAGAAGATAAAAATTTTTTTTTTTTGGAAATGAAAATCAGTTGCATTGCTATTCCAAGAATTTTTTCACTATCATATTTTGAAACAGGACATGACATTTTCTCACGCTTTTTGAAGACATAAAAAGCCATAAGTATTTAAAAGGATGAAAATTAAAAACAGTACAGAAAAAATACATAACAGTGCAAGAGGTCTTTCATTATTTGACTTTGGATCTCAATTATTCATATTTTATTATAGTAAGCATTTTTATTAATACAGCTACTAAAATTCTTTACATAAAAAACTATGGGGAAAAATATATATGGGTTTAAGGTGAAAAAATACTTCCCTCATGTATTTAATAGGCAGACATTCCCAAGTTCAAATAATATGCTTTTCCCTAAAATAAAGCCATTTTTTTAAAAAATATACACTTACTTTTCTTGTATCTCACAGGTTTTGGATGTCTGTCATACAACATTAAAAAATAATGTGGATTTCTGGTTTTAGGACTGTAGTCCAGTCAGGTTTACAAATTAGAAATGAACTGTTCCTAATACAGTAATTGAACACTAGGAATAAAGATCTTACTTGATATAGTAATGAAGTGGCGAGGGAGAAGAAGACTGCAGGATTGAACTAGGCTTGGCAGAAGAAAGAAGAGGTCAGGAAGGAATTACGACAATTAAAAAGTAAAAATTAGATTGAAAAATTAACTGAAAAACTTATTTTTCATTACTTAAAAACAGAACATCCAAATCTTAATCTCCACTCCCTATTAAGAAATCTATCAAAACCAATATCTTCCCAAGAGTCAGATGCAGATGGTTTCTCTGGTTGCAATGACACTTACGTGCCAGGGCATGCCACAAAATTTCCTGGATCACAAGACCTGGCTCTCAGATCGGATGTATGTAACAGCATGTGGCATGGATGCCTTGTTTTCCTTTCTAAGAAAACCAGAGCATGTGGTAATGAAAGCCTACTGCCTATGTAGGTCTTTTTCAGATAGAGTCAGAACATAGCTGGACCGCATCTAGGCATGGAGACTGTTGGAGCTGGGAAACTGGCAATACTCCTGGATCCTGCAATACCTATTTAGCTTCTTATAAAGTCAATACAGTTACAGTTAATAAGCTTGGATTCACTGTTTTTTGGCTATAAGGCTGGATTATGGCCAACCACCATGCCAAAGCTAACCAATAAATGACGTACAGTAAGTTCTGCCACTTAGACTGCTTCGTCCTGTTTGCTTTGGTTCCTTACAGAAAGTTCTAGATCTCTCAGTTGAGCTTCAGTGCTCTCGACAGTTTCATTTCTGGTTTTGGTGATAACCTCCTCAACAACTACATTTATCAGAATCAATGATAATTTCCTTAAAGACTCACACTCTTGGCTTTTTGGGCTCAAGGCCATCTCTCTGAAAAGAGAGACTTCAGCCACCTGGGGAGCTCTTAGAAAAAAGCTGGAAGAAGCGTCAGTGAAGGCTTTCTCACCTTCCCTTGTGAGCTACTCTTAAACTAAGGCTCTCCAGGTTGGTGGGTATCTGTCTGAGATATGTTGCAGCTGCATTGCAACCATTCCTATGCCTGGCAATGCACCCCATTGATCTTGACCCTAACCCACAGCCTTTACTTCCTGGCCTGACCTTCAACCTCAGCACCTTGGGCTCACTCTGTTTCCTGTCTCCAGAACTGATCCTGACCCTAACCTCCAAGCTGACTTCCTGGCTGGACCTCAGCCCTCCCTGTCACCGTGACCTTGCTAGGTAGACACATGGGTCTGGGCTGGTCCTAGTCACCATCCTCCTCCGAGGTCTGCTCCTTCACTGGGTGCAGTGGGATGGGGCCCTCCTTACAGAGGGCCTAGGCCTGCTGGCCCTGTGGCCACCCTCGGCTCCTAGTTGTCTCCCTTGGCTGTACCCTGGCCACAAGACTTGTTGGCAAAAGAAACTGGGGGAATCATAGAATCATAGAATCATTAA
>NW_009234861.1:0-3094 GCF_000690835.1 Fulmarus glacialis | reverse complement strand
GTGGTGCCATTAGGGCGCAGCAGCAGTAGGGCCTGTGTCCCCACAGGAGCCAGACCTCTCAGTGCGGGGGCCATCTCATGTCGCCTCACGGTGTGCAGCGGGCCGAGGTGCCAGCACTCGCGGCTGGCAATGGCCAACATTTCCAAAGGCCGAGGAAAAAATTGTCAGCGAGGAGTGGTGTCTGTTGGTACGGACATTCGTTCTCCTCGCGCTCTAACTGTAGCAGCATTTCCCCTCTCCTCACGATGGGTTTTCTCTGCTGCCTAACCTGGTGTTGTGTATTAAAGACAACTGACACTATATAAAAGCTAAGATATTCCTATTTTCCAATATGAGCCTTAATTAATTGAACACCAGACTTCCCATGTTCTCTAAGTCCTGTTCTTAGGTTAAATGTTTCTGCACTTCTTCCCTTCTCATTGAAACTATAAATTGCAGCTATGTTACCTCCAGGATCAGCCCGTCTCCCTGGTGGCATGCTGGCAGAGAATTGAAATCAGGAATCGATAAGACACAGTAGGAAGAAAACGGTGGCTGAAAAGAAATAGTTAGGAGAAAAGCCAGAGAGAATAAATCTTGTTTCAGTTTTGAACCAAAGGGAGCTCATGCTGTACTGAGTATCGGTGCTAGTGTAAGGAGAGGGAAAGATGAAGGCTCTGCAGACTTGTGTCCCGTAGAGAACGGAAGGGATTCCCTCAGAGTTTGGAAAGATCCCACTGTACTGCCTGAAAAGTCTCTCTTGAAAAGGACTTTAAGGAAAACAGAGATGTCTTCCAAGGAAGTCATCTTCATTTTCAAGCAAGATTCTGTATATAGAGAAAAATTTCTGAGGATTTATGTGGTTTCAGGAAGCCCACAAGACACTTGTTTCTCCTTTTGGCAGTTTATTATAATAGTATTGAGATTACCGTCAAGTTTAGGGGTGGGTTGCATTTAAAGTTTGTTGAACCATAAATGGGTAGAAAGATACAAGCCCAGCTTTCAATGTAAATGAAGTGTTTTTAAATATTCACAGTTTAAATTTCCCCCTTCAGACTTGAGAACTTGAAGGCAGCTACAAGTGTTTGTGCTAGAGAGAATGCAGGGGTCAGGTACAGGGCATATTTCTCATCAGTTTTACTTGCTACAGCATGGGACCAGGAAAGGAAGTGGGTTAGAAACTGACTGAAGGCTGTGATACCAAAGTCATTAGTAATGGAGGGCTAAAGTAGTCCCAGTTTCATCTGGAGCAGATGTAGCTTCCCAACTGTATTTTTGTTGAATTAACCAGAACATAAAGCACAGAAGTTTATTGCAGCTGCAGAAAGACAGATGATACTTCATATAGCATATAGTTGGAGTTACAGAGAGGTGATACCTAATCCAGCATAAAACTTGCTTGCAGAAGGTTAACCTGTTATGTGTTGGGAGAGTGAGTTCAAATCAGATCAGTTCTTTGCATCATTACTGCAATATAGACCCTGCATTACAGTTGGATTTACTGTAAGGTCAAACCACAACCTAACGGATCTGGTTTGACTGCTCAATGTGAGTAAAATTTAAAAAAAGAAAAATTGGGAAGGGTAAATTTCACGTCACAAAGGACTTCTGTGGTTTTAATGAACCAAAATATTTGTCACTGGGAAAAGTTGCCTTGTTCCTGACCCACAACAAACAGATCTTTTTATGTAGACAGTGCTCCTACCTCCGACAGGTTCCCGTGGTTGCAGAAACTGTATCCCCCAAAGAGAGAACCCTGTGGCTGAGTGTACCCTTTCATTTTTGGCAGACATCTCTGAAGCAGGCAAAAAATTAATTCTGCTGTCAAACATCGATAATTCAAGGGGCAGATGATGGGCACAACTGATCCATTTTATCATGGAAAGCCCTGTGCCGACAATTGATAAAGACAGCCACCGAGTGTGAGTATTGGCAATTAGTAAATCAGCAGGACGTCCATCAGAGTGCTCCAATGGCAGACCTCAAAGAACTGAAGAAATAGGAGGCGATGTGACTGCAACAGAGTGATTTATGCATGAAAGTGAATCCTGTATTTTCTCCCTACCTTTTCTGAATACCAGGCAAAGTCAGAGCAGGATAAAAGTGGCTTTGTTATACACCAGTAACCTAAGCAGCAAAATGTTAGGGATTAGTGAGCAAATGGGAGGTGGAGCATATTCTACTATTTGAACAGAGGGATAAGATGATGGTTTACGCTCCTGGAACAGCCTCTTGGTATTTTATGACATCTGACAAGTAATTTTTTTTGTTTTTCTTTTCCCCTCAATAAAATACTTTTAATTTTACCATAAGTCTTGAAGATCATCAAGTGGAAAGCAATAGAGGAATAAACCACATTATTCTTTACCTCTGTGGGTGAGTTCAGACTCTTCAGGCGGGTATTTGCCAGTTTGCTGGGAGATGAGCACCCAGCGATGCGCAGAAACGGCAGCTGGGTTCTGCTGATTCACGCCTTACTTCGGTGGTAAAAACTTGTAGCTGAGGTCCAGGGCAGACAGCTAAAGAAAAGTACCTCCCTCGGTGTGATTTGGTGGAGTTTATTTGCAAATGCCCTCACAGGGTTGATCAGGTGCAGAATAAGCTCTGATTTTTCAAAACCACTTAGTGGATTTCAGTATCCAGTTGACATTAATAACAATTAATGGCCTGTGCACACATACCTCCTTAACAGCTTTGAAAAAATCAGGATCGGTGTAGCAGTATATTTAAAAAACCTTCTAGGGGAAAATATATTTGCATAGAGAACTTTGCAGTATAGGGAAAAAATCCAAAATCTATAGCAAAAGCATGGTGTAATTCATACTTAAGTGTTTTCGATTTGCTAATGTATGTATAGCAAAGGAGAATTACAACACTTTTCCGTGGTAAGTTTAATGTTGTTTCCTTCAATGAGGGTAAATAAATTTGCTTTAAATCCCCCAGGGTCTTAAAAACTGGTTATTTAGTATGCAGTGATAGGTGAGAAAAATGTTGGTGGTTTTTTTCCTAAAAAGATATTAAAATAATTTATTCACAACATTGATAAGTAATAATCCAAATGCAGTGAGGTGAGAAAAATCTGAATCTCTTGGGAGCTTCTAAACCTGAAGCAAAA
>NW_009234860.1:0-2191 GCF_000690835.1 Fulmarus glacialis | reverse complement strand
ATATGGGTTGCTATGAAGAAAGTTAACTCCAGTCAGCCAGTCCCAATACAACTTAAATGATCAGATTTTTATAATTTAAAGTCTACTGCCCCTTTGTGATAAGCAATTATATTTTATGCAGGGCCTTTGAAATACAAATAGTTCTGTCAGGTAGATAGAGCAGATAAACTGCTTTAGTAGAAAAGGTAATACTCCAACCCACATCTTGGGAGTATCATCAGGTGTGTAGTATTTGGGTAAGAAAAGGCACTTGTTAAAAACACTTTGCACAGAACTAAGGTCAGAAAAGCATTGGATAATGCTGACTTTTATTAGTCATCACACACAATTTTAAGAGTTTTTTTTAATAACAATAGGTATACAAAATATTTTATTTTCTGCTTCTGTCCAGCTAGGACCTGTACATGTCATTCAACAGCTCATACTTTGTAAAGCCCATAGCTGTGTAAGATAAGATGTCAAACTATGTTCTGCTCTTCCTTCATTGAGTTACAGGAGTAACACAGGTGAAATGCAAATGACAGTTAAAATACACTTACCATACAGAACAGGCACTGGCACTAGTATTTTGTAGAGATTGTTCTTTTGTATATGGAAGTTTAACCCGAACTCTAACTTTTCCTTTGGGCAATATTTGGGTGAAGTTAACTCAAACCTTCTTTCATACAAATGAAGCTTCCTATATCCAATTTTCCAACTAGTCATGGGAAAGCCACAAAAATGGGACCATTCTTGACATGTAGGGAGATGACAAGAATGAATTACTATAGTGTGAATTTACTTTCTGTCATCAGGTTACTCATGTGAAACATTGCCATTTTGAAGTTTGTAGAATTTTTCTTGACACTGAGAGAGACTTAAAGGTTTCATTTCATCTTGTTGATTTTTTATTTTCAGCTGAGTAGTTCCAGTTTTATATGGAGAGTCTAGAGCACAGAGTGATACATTTTTGGCTCCTTAGAAAAAGAAAAAAAAAAAAAAAAACAAAACCCAAAAAACCCCACCACTTACAATTAATTGTAAGCATGCATAATGAAGGAAGTTAAAAAGTTGGGTTATTTTTCCCAATTTTCTGCAAAGAGGTTTCTCATGTAAAGGTGATACCTTGACTCCAGCAGCATTTAAAAATGTGATCTCTGATATGAAACAAGTTGATAGTGATTACTGTGATTATATGTAAAGTATAATTTGATGGAAACATAAAATATAGATCCCCTGTGCATGTCAAATTCTAGTATTTGCATAAATCAGGTATACAAGTGATATGCATGTTGGAAATAATAGCACCTATTGTGTCTAAATAAAATCCTAGAACTCAAGAACTGTGTTGAATGTTTCCAAATACACTTCATAGCCTCTGACAGTTCAAGAAAAAAATCTGTCGTATGCTTAGTGCCATCTGTTTACACAATTCAGAGACGTTGAGAAAAAGGAGACAACCTTGAAGAGTTTGTAATAATAATGAAATGCTCAGAAATTATATTCGGAAAACTAGATATGGGAGATAGTCTAAAAATAGAATACAGTCCAACCAGAAAATGGAAGTGAATTTTCAGAGACAGGATAAAGAGAGACATTCACAACTTGGCTCCTTTTCTTCCTGTCTAAGACCAAAGTGGTCCTGACTAAAACATCAAAGATATAGAGACATGAAGAAAAGTGGAGGTACAAAGAAGTGCTAACAGTGAAATTGAAAAAGGGAGGGAAAAACCATACAACAAGGGAGATAATGGGTTTTACTGTAGTTATATCATGCAGAAAGGTTATGTGTGTATAGTTGGGAGCAGCTGCTGCGACCAGGTTTGTGTCTAAACTTCGGTCATCACACGAATGAGTAGTTTTAAGGCCTCTTTAAAGATCACTGACAAAGATATCGGCAAAAGGTGATTTTAATAGAATTTTATAGAAACTTGAGTTAACAGAATTCAATGGCAAGGTTCACTCTATTACTCATTACATGGATTAAGTATACACAAAGAAAATTGTGTCAGAGTTCTGTTGGAATGATTTGTGCAGAGATTGAGGATAAAAGGGTAAGGGAGACCCTCCTGTTGAGTCACGAGGTTCGGAGAAAACCTGGCTGGATCCAATCTTAGCTTCAGACTTGGACAACGGTTTGTGTCTAATACCAAAGGGATAAGGAGGTCCTCCTGTTGAGTCATAAGGTTCAGAGTAGACCCCCTTGTTTTCT